>NC_064811.1:110062844-110365507 GCF_023721935.1 Panthera uncia | reverse complement strand
TGTGTGTATATATATATATATATCGGTATATATATATATATATATATATATATATATATATATTGGCTTGGACCAACCCCATAACTATGTTTTGCCTTGATTTTTTTTCATTTTTAAATGTGGGAAATGCTAATGAAATGGTAATTACATGAGTTAATTTATATAGGTGAAAATGCCTGAACTTTCTTTTAATCAATAATAAGTGTTAGTAATTAATATCATGAAAACTTGTTTGATTTTAAATCATCTACATATTTCAAAAATCTCTAAATTTAATTTTTTCATAATATTCTACATTTTAATTTGAGTTTTTACAGGATTCAAGTATATGTTCAACAGTCAAACTTTTCCATTTGAAAATGTGATTTAAATTATTCTGTTTCAAAAACTTAAATAATAAAGTGTTAACATGAAAAACAAAATAATGACTATAGATATAATCGTGGTTAAATTGCAATTAAATTCAAATTATTTCTTTTTAATAATTTTGTATCATTAATTTATCCCACTTCATAAACTTCTAATCATGAAAAGTGTAGCATGAAATAAGGCTTTGAAAAATCTTTCTATAATTATCTTTTAAATCTTAAATTTTTGAACCTCTTCCAAACAAGGCTGAAAAACTGACCTTCTGAAATAATGCAGGAAAGAGTTTTTTCAGATGAAAGATAATGCCCACAAACTTGCCCACTTCTGACCATTAAAAGGTTTTGATCATGTCTCTACTTATGTTTGATGATGAAGGTGAAATACACTAATTAGACTTTTACTGTTACTTCCTTAATCTTTTTCTTATCCACATTTCAGAGAATGTGTTTGATCTAAAGATGTGATTTAGAATAAATTTCAATTGAGTACAAGATGGAATTTTAAAAAGGTAATGAATTTAACTTCTGATGAACTAGAAATTTTATATAATCTTGTATAATATCAATGTGGAACACTCAAACAAATGAGTATGTCAAGATAACGTATATTTATAAAATGTCTTAGCAATTTCAAGTAGCTTTTCTATAAATTTAATTAATTACAAAAATTATTAACTCCAATAGTGGAAACACGAACAGTGGAAAATAGTTGAAAACATCTTAAATGAAGAATAATTTTAAATCATTTTTGAAGCATTTTTGTTTTGCAATATTTAACTGAAAACTCCTAAAATTTTTAAAACATTGCACAGCTAAAGGAAGGAAGAGAAATTTAACTTTTTGAGCTCTATTTTAATATATATTATTATAAAAGTTGTTTGTAATTTCCACAAGTGGGATATAAAACCTTTTACATAGCTTTTGGACTTCTATATTAAAGAACTGCTAAGAGATCTTTAATTCAATTGAAAGATTTTTAAGGTTTTTAAATGCAAAACAAAGATCCAAACAACAAAATCTAGTTCACAAGAGATTAACAACCCAATCAAGTATTACCAAACATCAGTGAATAATTCTAGGAACAACGAAAAATTTTAACACACAAAAGAACAGGGGTGCCTGAGTGGCTCAGTCGGTTGAGGTTAAGCATCAGATTCAGCTCAGTTCATGGTCTCATGGTTCATGGGTTCGAGCCCCTCATTGGGCTCTGTGCTGACAGCTCAGAGCCTGCAGCCTGCTTTGGATTCTGTGTCTCCCTCTCTCTCTGCTCCTCCCTTGCTTGTGCTCTGTCTCTCTCACTCTCTTTCTCTCTCAAAAATAAAAAAACATTAAAAAAAAAAAAAAAAAAAAAGAACAGGATTGTAAGAGGGACATAAAAAAAATAAAAAGAATAGAATTGTAATAGCTGGTGTGTTAGGTAGCCAGGTTCCCCAGAGAAACAGAACCAATGGAAGATCTATCAATAGATAGATAGATAAAATTAATTAATAATTATTAAATAATTAATAATAATTAACAATTATGAATTATTGAATAATAATTAATTATAGGCATTGACCCATGCATGTATGAAAGCTGAAAGCTTCCATGACCTACACCCTCAAAGCTGAAGAACCAGGAAAACCAGTGGGAAATTCAGTTTGAGTCAAAAGCCCTGACAGGAGGGTTGTCAAGTGCAGGAGAAGATGCATGTCCCAACTTAACCAGAGAGAAAATATGCCCTTCCTCCATCTTTCTGTTCTATTCAGGCCCTAAACATGTTGGATGATACCACCCTGCATTGGTAAAGGTGATATTGTTTACATGGTCTAATAATGCAAATGCTAATCTCTCACAGACATACCCAGAAGTAATGTTTTCCCAGCTATCTCTGCATCCGTTTGCCAAACTGTCACATAAAATTAATGACCACAATTACTTGAAACTATGAATTTTAGAGTTCTGAAGAGACTGAGAGATGAACAGATTTTAATCTATATGCAAGTATTACTCAAAAAATATATAATTTGAGGAGAAACCCAAGCCACCTAAAACATTATATCAGTTTATTTACCATAGTACACAATAATAAATGGTCCTGACTTGGCACTTATAACTCTATAATGAAAAAAGGAAGTTTAAGATGCTGTTGTTTCATGAAAACATCTCTAGAAACTTGGTGCTCTATACCCATTAAAAGAAAAGTAATTTTGGTTTAGCATGTGACTTTTGATCTTGGACCCATGAGTTCGAGCCCCACACTAGTGACAGAGTCTACTTTAAAAAAATACATTAAAACATATGGGTTTTTATTACAGAAAGAAAGGACTAATTAGATGCTGATTTTTTTATTTAATAATAATATTAAATAATATTAATATTTTATATATTATATTATATTATATTATATTAATAATATTATCATTTATAAAAATAGTAATTTGGCATTCTAATTTTAGTATAATTTTCACAAAAAATAATTAGCAAGACAGCAGAATTATTATAGAAAATAGTACTACATATTAATTATAAAAAACTCTGCTTGGAGTCTTGTCTTCCATTGTACAGCTTTGTATCCTTGGGCAACATACTTAAGCCCTCTGATCATTAGTTTTTTTCACATGTAAAATGAGGATACTAAAATAGGATTGGTAAACTTATCTTTAAGCCAGGAAATAGATATTTGTTATGTGAGAATACTGAAACCACTGAGTAAATTAAAACCGGAAAACTTTTAAAACATTGGATTAACAAGATCTCAACCATATAAAAATAAAAGCAGACAGCCTACAATGAGATACTGCTGTAATTCCTATTGAATAAAAATGAAAAAAATAGGTATAGAATCAATTTATTTAGCCGAACTGCACATGTCATAAGTTAATTGTTATATTATCCTTGACTTATTTTGTTTAATTTTTTTTAATGCTTATTTATTTATTTATTTATTTTTTTTTTAATTTTTTTTTTTTTTTATTTTTAGGACAGAGAGAGACAGAGCATGAACGGGGGAGGGACAGAGAGAGAGGGAGACACAGAATCGGAAGCAGGCTCCAGGCTCCGAGCCATCAGCCCAGAGCCTGACGCGGGGCTCGAACTCACGGACCGCGAGATCGTGACCTGGCTGAAGTCGGACGCTTAACCGACTGCGCCACCCAGGCGCCCCAATTTATTTTAAGAGAGAAAGCACGCGTGGGAGAGGGGCAAAGAGAGAGGCAGAGAATCCCAAGCAGGCTCTGTGCTGTCAGCATGAAGCCTGATACCGGGTTTGATTTCACGAACTGTGAGATCACAACCAGCTCTGAAATCAAGAGTTGGACACTTATGACCAACAAGTACATGAAACAACATTAGCCATCAGCGAAATACAAATTAAACCCACCGCGAGATGTCACTAGGCACCTACCAGAAGGGCAGAAATAAAAATGGTGACTGCCAAATTCTAATGAGGATGCAAAGCAACTACATCATTCATTCACTGCTGTGGCAACAAGAGATGGCTTGCCACTCCGGAAAACAGTTTGGCAATTTCTTTTAATAAACTAAACGTACGGCTACCATATGGCTCAACAATCACACTCCTAGGCTTTTACCCTGGAGAAATGAAAACTTACATTTGCACAAAAACCTGTGCAAGAATGTTTATAGAAGCTTTGTTCATAAGAGTCAAAACTTGAAAACACTCCAGATATCCTTCCGTAGGTTATTGGTGAAACCGTGGTCCAAGCATTCCATATGCAAAGGTTATCAGCAATAAAAAGGAACCAACTACTGATACGCTGATGAATCTTCAGGGAATTTTGCTGAGTGCAAAAGGTCAATCCCAAAAGACTTCATACTGTGTGCTCTCATTTACGTCACTTCTCTGGACTGAAAAATGTTATAAATGGGAACAGTTTCATGATTGCCAAGGGTTAAGGTAGGGTGGGGGTAGTAAGGAAGTGGGCGTAGCCATAAAAATACAACACGAGGGACCTGGCAGTGATGGAATGTTCTGTATCTCGACTGTATCAATGTCAACATCCTGGTTTTGATACTCTGCTGTAATTTTGCAAGATACCACCATTGAGGAAACTGGGTAGATGCCTCATGATATCTTTCCATTGTTTCTTACAAGTGTGTGTGAATCCACAATTATCTCAAAATAAATAGTTCAATTTAAAGCAAAAAAAAAAAAAAAAATAAAAAAAAAAAGAGTCAGGCGCTTCACCAACTGAGCCACCCAGGTGCCACATCCCTGGCTCACTTTTCAATGCTAGTTTAAGGATATGATAACAATCATTGCCACAGTGACCGTGGAGTGTGGTTCTCGATCAAAATATGAATAATTATTTTGGTTTACATTTTTAAATATCTGAACATCTCCAGAATTGCCTGAATGAAATGCCTGAGTTATTCAGTATAATCACTAAAATGATGTGCTAACATCTTTAATTGAATCCAGGTATTTATGTGTGTTTTAGCCCACCAGTGCATTTTATTGTTTGTAGAATCTAGACCTAAGAAGTGAAGAGGGGTGCCTGGGTGGCTCAGTCGGTTGAGCTTCGGGCTTCGGCTCAGGTCATGATCTTACAGTTTGTGGGTTCGAGCCCCGCATCGGGCTCTGTGCTGACAGCTTAAAGCCTGGAGCCTGTTTCGAATTCTGTGTCTCCCTCTCTCTCTGCTCCTTCCCTGCTCATGCTCTGTCTCTCTCTGTCTCCTTCAAAAATAAAGAAAAACATTAAAATTTTTTTTTTAATTAAAGAAAAAAAAGAAGTGAAGAGAAGCTGAAATACTGATGCCAGAGAGCTAAGAAAGCCCTGTAAACTAGTGAAAATTGTGAAAGTGTTACTTTTTTTCTTTTCTTGTACAGTATTGTGTATAGTGACCAATAAATTCTAATGTATATGAACAAATTAAATTATATATGTTTGCGATAAAGAATTACTTGTTTTTATGCAATTTTAAAATTAATAGACAAGACTTGTAAAACTTCTTTTATGTTTATGGACAAGATATTAAAAATATATAAAGTTATGGATTTCAACACTTTTGTTGTATATTCCAGGTCTCAATGAAGCAGAAATATATGAAACATAACAGCAGGAAACAGGTTGAAAGCATTTATTTTTTAAATACATAATATTTGTGTATGGAGCTTCATTATAATGCTATCTAAAGGCTAAGGAAATTGCCTTCTTAGGAAGGCATATTTTATTATGAATTTCCTTAGTAATTTACTAAGGATATATCCTTGAATATTTTCCAATGGTGTCCTTTTATATTGTTACTTTACATGCCAAAATATTTTATTGGAAGTTTCTCATTTTTGAATATATTTATATGTGCATATATATATATATTTTTTTAAATAGCAAAGGAGCTTTTTTTTTAATTTTTTTTAACGTTTTATTTATTTTTGAGACAGGGAGAGACAGAGCATGAACGGGGGAGGGTCAGAGAGAGGGAGACACAGAATCCGAAACAGGCTCCAGGCTCTGAGCTGTCAGCACAGAGCCCGACGTGGGGCTCGAACTCACGGACCGCGAGATCATGACCTGAGCCGAAGTCGGCCGCTTAACCGACTGAGCCACCCAGGCGCCCCATATATGTGCATATATTAACACAAATTTAGACACATCATACACTTCTTATTTATTATGTGGAGTTCTGTAATGATCAAATATTCAGTATTCTATATTGTACATAACAAAATATTCAATCTTCTACATGGAATAGGTTAACTGTAAATAAGAAGTCTGATATTGCATTATTCACAAAATATTACTAGAATCATGTTTATATTCTCAAGAGGAAACCATATTAAGTGTTAGGAATTATGTTTTCTATCTTCTCTATTTCACACTGATTTTAGGACTTTCCTAGTTGACTCAGTAGTCGACACGAACTTAGCAAAAACAAGTTATGCCAAATTACCTTAGCTTTATTTTTAGGTGAGGTTTCCACTCTATAATCCAGAGGAAGTCCTGGATGTAGTGGATCTTGTTTTCTGTGAATAAAATGCAAACTGGCTAGCCATTTGTCAGGATTCTAAAGGGATTCCAAGAGTGGGTAGAAGGGATGATTACTTCTTCTATGTGTGGCCTCCTCCAGCTCGAATGATCTGTAACCACCTCTTTTCTTGTGCCGTATGCTGGTTTATTGTGTACTAGATAAGACCTGCAATGCATGTGTCACTTATTCAATGATATGATTTTACATGAATGCTTACCTCAAGGATTCTTGTTTTCCCACTCGTGTCCCAATGTGGTTTTGCATTCCGCTTGTTTACCTGAGTCAGGTCCATAATACGCATTGGACTTTGAACTGAACTTAGAATCGAGCCAACATAAACTTGTTATGTGTAGAGGAAAATAAAATATGTGATGAAAACTTTAGTGAAGATATTACTGACCCTCATATCTTGTTTTGGCCTTGGCCTTCATACATTGCCTATACAGATGTATGTAGGATATTTAATTATCCGTATGCTCTAAAAAATGTTTATCAGCTATCTAAATTGTATTAAATGTGTACTGTCATGTCCCCATATACATTTCATTTATAGATCATTTTACTTTCAAAACCCAAGCTCCTTATGACAAGGAAAAAAAAAAAAAAAAAAAGCAATGTTACTTAGGGTATAGACTTTGGAATTATTGCCTCCATGCTCTTAGCTCCAAAAATGATTATTAATTTTGATCAAGTTTACCTCCACAATTACTTTCAATGTTATGCAATTTTCTTCATATCTGTTGCTATCTTATTCTGACCACATTCCCAGCTGTGTTACAGCAACAGCCTCAAACTGCTCTCCCTAGATCCAGTACTTATCTCAAAACTACCCGTCAATCCGTCCTTCCCCCGTCACCAAAACTCCAAACTATAAACTCCAAGCCTAGCCACACCAATCTCTTGTTTATACCTTTACAATGTTCCGATTTCAATCCAAACTTTTGAACATGATTTGCAAGTTTTTCATGATCAAGAACCAGTTTTACATGCAAAGTACATTTACTGAATTATTTTCGGTGCCATTAAAGTGCCACGTTCATTCTGTTCTAACTCACCTCTTTACCTTTGAGAAGACGGTTTTCTTTCCTGGAAATATTTTTCCAGCACACTCACTAACTTTTCTCTGAGCTACATGATTCATCTATCAGTTTAAGTTTTCCTTCCCTGAGATTGCCTTTGCTGACCCCCAGAACACTCAGTTTTGAAGATTTCATGTGTGAATTTATGCAACCTTAGGACCAAGTCCCTGCCCTGTAAGGGAAGTTGTCCTGTTCTGTGTATTCTTATTGACTTGTTACTTTTTTCTGGGAGAGTTTTTAGCACGGAGTGAATACTCAATGTCCCTTTTGAGAGAAAAGAAGGAATAAAAAAAGGGAGGGAAGAAAGGAGGCAGAAAGGGAGGAAAGGAGGAAGGGGGAAAACAAATGGTTAAAGCAAGAAGAAAAGTAAGAGAGCAATTTTTTTAATTAAATAAGAAGTACTTATTTATCAATTAATAATTATAATTATTAAATTAGTACTTATTTAATTCATCAACCTAATGAAATAAATATATTTTACTTTTATTTAATATGGTATTATAAGAATGACCATCAATGGCATTTTTCAATATGTGAAAATTATAAGCAAGTTTTTACTTTTTTTAGATTGTCCTAACCATGATGTGTTCAACCAATTCATTGGAAGAGAAAAAAAAAGAAAAGAAAAAGAAAGCTATTCCAGGTGATAAAATTACAATTTTAAGAGAAAAACAGAAAACAGTCTATTAGATACCTTTTTACTTAGTAACACTACAACTTTTTAGCATTTTAAAACTTTGTTATTTTAAGTGTGATAATTAGGTATTTAATTGAACAGAGCTGACAAAATATTAAAACGTAATATATTTGCTCATTTGTTCAGTACTTTTACTAATTCAATGAGATTCATACTCAGATTAGTAACTTACACTTCTGCGTGATTCATTATAACAGAACACTATTTAATTTGAAAGTCTCTGAGATAAAGTGATGATACTCTGTATAAACATGTAAGTTAAATTATCTTGCTAATATCAAACTTAGAAGATGTTAGACTGAGAACATAAGACACAAAGTATGGAAAAGATACAAGCAGAAAATACTAAGTTCGGTTGTGATTTATAAGAGAAAAAATTCCAGCAATATCCTTATTCCAACTTGTTTTCAAATGCAGATACTAGGTCTGTGGTTTGAAGTGTTTAATTCTTTTTTTTTTAAGTTTATTTATTACTTGGAAAGAGAGAGAGAGACAGAGAGAGATACAGAGAGAGAGAGAGAGAGAGAGAGAGAGAGAGAGGGAGAGACAATGGGCAAGAGTGGTAGAGAGAGAGGGAGAGAGAGAGAATCCCAAGCAGGCTCTGAGCTGACAGCACAGTGCCTGACATGGGACTCAAACTCTGGAATCATGAGATCGTGACCTGAACTGAAACCATGAGTTGGGCACTTAACTGACTGAACCACCCAGGCGCCCCTGAGGTGACTAATTTTTTATTCACATAATAAATGTTGAATCTGCATAAAGGTGAAAAATATTTGAAATCAGTGCTTAGCAATTCTTTGTGACCAAATTATGAATTCAATTTGGAAAGAAAAACAGTATATACATCTCTCACAAAATAGCACGTTAGCTAAACTGTCATTTGAAAATCATCATGGACACTGTGGGAATACTAATATAAATTTCAGAAAACTGGAGGTGTAATTGGAAAGACTTTTTTATTCAATTACAAGTGAAATCAAACTAACTTGATATGTTCTTAGATAAAAAGGGGGGAGGAATTTCACAGAATAGTTCTTCTCCCTCCCCCCACCCATCACTCCATGCATCTGTTCAGCTTTCTTTCTAGCCCTTGTCTTTCTCCCTGTCCTCCATGCCCTTTTTTTTTTTCCTCACTACTCTCTGCTGTCCCTGTTTCTGGATGTTCCTTCTTTTTTATGAAGACCAGCTTCTTCAACTTAACAGGGGCCAGGACTCCCGAAATTTCTAGCATCACACGCCTCTTTACTTTCAGAAAGGAAGTCTAAGTCACTGCCTGAATGGAGGAGGGAATAAGGACTGCCTTAGCTTAGATCAAGTGCCTACTTCCAAGACAGAAAATTCTAAGGTAAAAGCTCTCATTTTAGCCACATGTTTAGGAGAATTTTCCGGATACAGGGGATGCTTTTGTCAGCAAAACGGTAGATGGCATTTCACAAGGTGTGCGGGATTATATAGGAACAGAAAGAGGCAAAGATAAACCTATGAGAGTTTTCTGAAAAAATATTTTCTGGAGGAGCATAATCATGTCAATATATCAAGGGAAGAACCAAGGCTATTTCTCTGTGAAGTGATCTAAAATTAACTAGAATTAGTCAATACATCCATTTAAAGCTTTTTATAAAAGCTACTTTCTTCTTGTTCTTTTTTCTACTGTCCAAACTCCTTTTGCCTGACAACAAACTATTATATTTTGGCAAATTTACTTTCTGGCATTCCTAGGGGAGTTGCACACAGTCAAACCGCAGAAGGGCATGTCTATCCCTATTCTAGGTTAGAGTGAAAGCAAATAAAAATGCTTGCCAGGGCACAATGCCTCACAAACCCATTTCTAGTTTGGGATTCAGCCCAAAGTAGAGGATATTTGGGCTGCTGGTTTGCCCACTTCTATTTCCAAGGTTTGTTTACATTTTATGACTCATGAAAACATCAACAGTCTCAGAGTACCTTAATTTTAGATCCACAAATGTATTACCTTTTTCATTTCCACTTAATCAGCCAGCATTATCAATATGTACAACACTTCGTGGTTTTATAAATTTTCTAGATATTATGCGTACATTTTCTCAGCAAAGTTTTTTCTTAATCATTTCAATGGCTGCATCAGCCAGTTATATTTGTTTTCATTTTTGAAGAAAACAAAGAAGCATGGTTAAAGAACTTCCCCAAGTTCATATAACTAGGAAATATGAGTTTCACTCACAGCCATGACTGACAGTGTTGCCTGTGTTCTTAATACTTCAGCAACAATGACATCCAAATATTTCTTACACACATTGTTATTGTTGCCTACTGCTGGCCTTATTACCTAATGTTTGCATATTTCGTTAAGTATATAGCCTATCTTAGGTCTTTCCTTAGTTCAGTCTATTCTTCAGGTCCTTGCCATATCAGATGTCTTCCACATTACGGTAAATGGCACTCACTCTCAAAAACCATCAAGACCAAATGGGATAATTTACATACCATTTTCTCGTACATTCCTGATGAGAAGTAGGCATCCAATGTAAGCATTAAGAGAAGGAACACTGGTTATTAATTGCAATCATAATCAAATCCAAACAATCCCCAATTCTACTCTACATTTAACTAAATGGACACCTATTTAAGGCCCCCCACTTTGAATCTTTACATCTTTGTGCTGCCTGTTCTGTGTCACTCAGAAATCATTATTAGCTCTTAGCTCCTATGGATCTCCCATGAGTGGCCACCTGCTATCTAAGTTTTTCATATTTACCCTTTCTGCAGCTGTTTGGCCCATGTACTTGAGACTTGAGGTTAGGAATTGTGTAAAACTTTTTGTATACTGAACAGCATCTATCAATGGTCTTGGATATAAATACTCCAATAAAAACCTTACTTTCTCTTAGTTGTTCATAACCTTGTTTAACTAATAATAGGTAATTTCATAGCGGGATTAGAATATTCTCAAGTAGTAGTATTTTTGTTTGTTTTCCTGCTAAGATTTTACCACATACCTGCTTAGGGATTTTTTTTTTTAATTACAAGAAGTGAAGGAGATTAATTCAACTGGGAGGAAGAGAAGGCTATGATGATATAGATGATGTCTATACCAGATAGAAATAAAAAGTAGAACAGATACTTCCATTCATGTAAGGAGAGACAGAAAATGTGGCAGGTGGGTAGTTTTGGGGAATTCATATAATGAGACAAGTATGTTCTGGCTGCTATCCTCTATGACAAAATCCTAGAGAGATGTTACATAATATGGGTAGCAAGGCAAGAGATTGTGCCCTGATTTGCTTTTGGGATTTTGGAGGTGACCACTAAGCAGGCATTCCCAAATGAAACCGGGGGGAGGAAGGGTATCTAAAACAAACTAAAAATGACATCATGACATAGCAGGCTGAGAGAGGAGCAGAATAGTACTCCAGAGGGTCTTACAAATTCTCCTCATCAGGAAAATCTTCCAATTTTCAGTATGCCTCGAGGCTGAGTTGAGATTCATGGGTCAGTCATGCAAGGGGAGAGGTGACCTTACACTGGAGGGTGATTATGAATGGACATCCCAAGCCAGACTCTCAGTGGAGGACATGGCTAAAACTCAGGAAGAGTCTGCTGAGTCTGTGTGATTACAACTGAGTTTGGCAGAGAGAAAGCACTGGGCACTTACCCAACAAAAGAATGGAAGATTTCATCAATGGCCATTTTGACAGATAAAAGTACAAGCAATTGGGAGACCACTCAAGCCAGCAACCTTGCAGCTGAGTCCAGTTCAAGGACAAAGAAAAAGCTCTGTGTTACGTTAAGGATTTTCCTCCTTTATCCAGGGTTTAAAGAAACTTTCGCACTCATCCCTTTTGGGACAGGAACAAGGAGAAGGAAATGGTTATAAGAAGACTGGTTAAAATAGAGAAAAACTGCCTCAAATAATAATAGATCAAAGATACCTTAACTGGAAAGTTTAAGAAGGACTTCATTTTTCTGCTGGTACCACACTGTTTTGACTACTACAGCTTACTAGTATATCTTGGAATCTGTAATCATGATAGCTACAGCTTTGTTGTTCTTTCTCTAGATCGTTTTTGCTCTTTGGGGGTCTTTTTAGGTCAGTACAAATTTCAGTATTATTTGTCCTAGTGATGGGAAACATGCTGTTGGCATTTGGATAAGGCTTGCACTGAATCTGTAGATTACTTTGGGTAGTATGGGCATTGTAACAATATTAATTCTTCTAATCCATTTGTAAGTGTCATCTTCAAATTTTGAATCAATTTTTCATTGTGTTCAGAGTACAGGTCTTTCATCTCCTTGCTTAAGTTTATTTCTGGGTATTTTTTTAGGTGCAATTATAGAAAAAATTGTTTTCTTAATTTCTCTTTCTGCTTCTTAGTTATCAACGTATAGGAACACAACTGATTTCTGGGTATTCATTTTGTATCCTGCAACTTTACTGATTTCATGTACTACCTCTGGTAGCTTTGGGAGTGAATGAATCATGGGACTCAGGCACAGCATAGGGAATATAGTCAATGATATTGTAACAGCGCGATATGGTGACAGACGGTAGGTCTGCTTGTGGCGGGCATAGCACAGCATGTAGAGAAGCTGAATCACTACGTTGTACGTCAGAAACTAAAGTAATATTGTGTGTCAACTCTACTCAAATTAAAAAAAAAAATTAAATAGAAGAATTCCTTCATCCAGTAATCAGGAAAGAGAGGGATTCTTGAGATTAAGTTCAGAGAATGTATACAAAATAAAAGTATTTTTTTTCCTTTGCATTTAAGTAAAGAGCACTAAATTTGGAAATCGGAGGCAGTTTAAATTCTATCTGTAAGGGCTGGGTATTGAAGCATTTTTGTCAAAGGTTCTAATTCCAAGTTTGAGGGAAAAAACTGAACAGACCTTTCGGTGTATGTCTACTTCAATGTCTACTCACACTTATTGCTTTAGAAATAAAAACCTCTAAGCATTTTAACTGAACACATAGTCATTCAAAATAAATACTGCAGTTACTGACAACCTCCCTACCAGGGGATGTGACTAAGTTCAGGACAGTAAAATACGTGAATCGTTAAGTGATATCTTCTGGAAAAAAAAAAATGATTAGCCCTCAGTATACTGGGAAACATGATTATCACCAGTTACTATCTGGCTCCAATGGACCCTTAACTCTTCTTTTTACAAGCAATGAATGTCTTATAAATAATGTGCTAGAGTACAAAATAAGGAGTTTAAAGAAGCTTTATTAGAAATATCAATAAAAAATAAACGTAACAAGCTTGTCTGTATCAGATTAGTTTTGGAGCACAAATATCTTAAAGGCTAAAAAGAGACACAGTCATTTTTCCTTGCAACATGGAGAACGATCCAAATTATTTTAGAAATGTATGATGAAGTCCTTTCTGCGAGTGACTAACTGGATGAGGATATCATTGCCTAAGAAATGTGTATTTCACAAATTAATTCTTGTGTTTGAGAAAACTTAACTAGGATATTGTAGTCTGAGTACTCATAGTCTGAGATTCCATTTACAAGATCAATTTCCCAGTCACCGTTAGAGTCTAGAGGAGTGTTAATAGAATTCTATGAGTTACATATGTAATTTAAAAATGTTATAGTCACATTAAAAATGTAAAAAGAAATAGGTGCAATTAATTTAACAATATATTTTATTTAATCCAACACATCCAAAATATTATCATTTCGACATGAAATAAATATAAATTATAATGATATATTTTGTATCCTTTTTTTCATACTAAGATTTCAAAATATGGTTATGCTCACAGCACATCTTAATTTGAGCTCATTCCAGGTGCCCAATAATCACATGTGGCTATTAATGACTATCAGATTGGATGGTATCTTTCTAGACAATTAATTGTCTCCTTGCAGTTAATTTCTAATAATTGCGAAACATCTAACTTTACGAAGTTTTTCCTCTTTGTCATTATAGGTGGAAAATGCTCATCTGAATTATCAACTGTGTTCAATAAAAGCTCAAAGCAGACTATCAGTTTTCTTTATGCCTTCTTTTTTTATTTTTAATTTATTTTTCATATTTATGTGCTTTTGAGACAGAGAGAGCACAAGCAGGGGAGGGACAGAGAGAGAAGGAGACATAGAATCTGAAGCAGGCTCCACGCTCTGAGCCGTCAGCACAGAGCCCGACATGGGGCTCGAACTCACAAACCCTCCAAAGTGGGATGCTTAAACAACTGACCCACCCCGGTGCTACTCTATAAAGAGGAACCCTCTTGAAATAATGATGCAAGACCTGAAACAACTGAGTAAGAACACTGACGGATGGTGATACTATTATAGCATTTTTTCATATATTGTCTTTTTTTTTTTTTTTTAGCATGGTTTGGAATAATTGATGAGTGATGAAATAAATCCAATGAGGATCACGGCAAAAATTTTCAAGACATGGCAAAAATAAGTTAAGAACCCATAATGTATCTAAAATTGATAAAAGGATCCGGTAGACACATACAAGTAATTGCAAAATATGAATCTTATTCTACTATCAAAGACAATGATGCTTTTTTCCCCCTCTGATCTTTAGGAGACCTCATAGAAAATAATAAAATATTAACCATCATGAACAGTTAGAAGTGTTCAAACAAAAACTGAAACTATGTACAGTGCACACTAATAGTATATTGAAGACTAAAGATGTATGTTGCATACCACTGGCCATTTTGTCTGTGCATTCCTCTCTTGAACTGCCTACCATGTGATGTCGTTTCAGAAACTATAGCAGTCATCTTGACCCCTGAGCACAAAGATCACACACTCAGAGTTATTAGAATGGTGAGATGAAAGAATCTGGTTACGAAACCAGAAGCTACCTCCTGGCTTTTTATTACTAATATTTGTTTTTACCATTTGGTGGTTGCCCTCAGTATGGCCCTCTTACAGAATGGTGAACAAATGAAGATTATGCCCATGTTTTTAAGGTTATTCTCCCAACCAAAGATACTTTCACATAGGGCAGTGATAAAGTGAATAGTAAATTACACTGAAAAACAAAAACAAACAAAAAACCACCTGTCTTTTTTATTTAAAATATCTTTTACTTAACTTCCGTTGTTTTCTTGTTTGCACTTTGTACTTGTTTACCGAATGACCAGACAATTCAAATGTCAATCAGGGTTTCTTTCATTTTGAAGAATGCGTTGATGTCGCAATGATGAGATATTATGAATAATAATTATCATGTAAAGTGAACTGTATTGGAAAAATATTGTAAAATACTGACGGATTTTTGAACAGATGAAAATTCTATTAGTATGTTTATTCCATCTCCAAATGGTGCTAGTTCATTCAAACAGGACTATAGCTGTTACAGTATGACTTTTAGCTTTTTTTTTTTTTTTTTTCTGCTTGCTTTCTTAAGTCTGGGCACTATGTTTGTATTATCTGTATTTGTTTCATGGTTGACTATGAATAAAACATCAGAAACTAAGTTATATGTCCAAGTAATATAAAATTGCCTTGACCTCTTTGTAAATATCATCAAATGTAGCAGAAAAACACATTTTCTTTATTTCCAAACTAGAGGGTGGTTTCTTTTGAAATGAGTAGGTCAAAAAACAAATTGTACACATTTTAAAATATGAATATAGGAAACTACAAAGAAGGAAAGGAACATGTGGGTCAGGCTAATGATCCTTTGCTTATCACAACCTGACCAAAATCTATAAATGGTAAAATATATTTTAGGTTATTTCCTCTGCACCCACTTCCAGTATAGGAAAGCCTGCACAGAAATGTGATTTTAAACTACTGTTTTCTAAACACTCAGCCCAGTTTTCCTTTTGGTGTTCACACATCTAAGAAGATATATAAACACCGCGTTTATGACTACAGGGGCTTGGATGGAGAGAATGAGAATGACTAAGAAAAAAACAATGTTTTGGGTGAAACAAAAAAATACATGAACTTTTCTTAAAGAGAAAAAAAAAGTAACCACAAGCATCACGCATCATTCTTCAAAAGCATTTTTGTCTTAGTAACGTTTAGCGTGAAATAAGATTAAAGGTGAAATTTACAAATAAATGAAGGTCTTGAGAGTTCATGTCTTCATTATTCATCTCTAGTACCTGAAAAATACTTGCAACTTGTATTGTCCTTTTATTTTAAAAATAAATCTATTTGTGAGCAGACTCTAGTTTGAAATAATTTATTGGAAATTAAAGGCACAGCAACAAACACACAGAAGACAATAACCGCCTTCTGAATTCTACCCTGACCTTTACCTTTCAAAACAGTAACTCTCCGAAATTGCTGAAAGGTTAACTAATCTCTTAAAAGGTCACCTGTCTTTAAACTAGCTACAGTATATAAATGCTTTTCTGCTATCCTGGAGCAATTCATCAATAACTCATTAAAATAGCACTGTTTCTTTCTTAAAGTTTTTACTTTCCTGAAAGGCTATTTCCTCTTGGTCAATATAACATTTAACATATGTCATAATTTATGAAAATATGACTATATAAGACTATTATAGCTCAGTTTGTGTAATTAAAACTATTTATTGAGTACATAGTATATGCCAGATGCAGGCCTAGTTGCTAGCAAACGACAGCACATAAAAAATCATAGAACAGAAGAAATGCTTCCTGCAATATGTGTTTATGTTTAGCGAGTATAATGAATATCAGCATGTGGTATTTAAGCCTAAATAATGTTTCATTAAACACTTTGAAAGATAATGCATTTGATATTATTGAATTGATTTAAACATTTTCAAAACTATTTTTTTTTCCTAACTTGAAATGCTACAGTGTTTCTTTCTTAACATCTTTAATGTTAAATACAAATCACTGCAAAACTCATCCTTGGAGATCCAACTAGATGTTTAAACGTGATAAAAAAAATCACTGAAAGTTTAATGGGTTGAATAAGGTGACTATAGTAGTTGAAAGGGGGCTTTTAATTGGGGACAAAGATAGGATTCTAGAGTAATAACGCGGGATTTCTTTCTATGTTCTGCAATTTGATTTATATATATTTTTTGGTGTTGCTATTTAAGGGGATACAAAATATTTTTGTATAATTTTTGTTTATTATTTAAAAATGAATCTGAAAAAAGTCCTTGTATAGGAATTAGACTTAACCATTGCCCACTCATTAATCGAGGCCCGGTGTGCAATTCTCCTCAGGAAGACCATGCTATGCTTCATGAAGAAAGACCTACTTCTTCCAAAGAAGTAACAATATACCTGCCCTGTGGATGAACAATTACGGTTAATAATAAACGTGCAAATGCAGTTTATAAATCCATCTTGCTTAAAAGTGTTCTCATTTTTGGCATTTATTAAATTCATATTTTTCAAGCTATGGCTCTGACATATATTATGTTTTTTCCCCAGCATAAAAAATTATAGAACAGAAAATGCATCAATAAATATCAGAGTGTACCAACTATAGTAAAGCCAAGAAGTGCTTTATGAAACTTGCGTTTCAATTATGTTTATTGCTGTGTGTCTATATATGTATTTATGTATACTTGGTTGCAGTGTAAATAGCTTTTCCTATGAAGTTTTTTCGTTATTTGAAAGACACTGAATTAGAACATTAAATCAGTCTTGAAAGCATCAATAAGAAATAATGTTTGATTTTCACAAATACTCATTAAGTCCACATCTCTTACTTTTCCTGAGAATAAGCCAAAAGTTATACCATTCATTAAACTGAAGGTATAGAAGTTCACGTTGATTTGAAAAGAGAATACAAAGTTGTGATTGGAGTTGTAAGAAAAGAGAAAAACAAATGGAAGTTATCGGAAGGCACTTACGTTCGGAAGGTACAAGTTCATTCACCAGTGCACCCAACTTAGCTAAATAACTGTGAGATAAACTTAAATAATACAGTTCATGCAGAAGGTCATTTACAATTTTAGCTATATTAGCTATCTAAGAACATTGTTTTAAACACAATTTTACATCTCTATGTTTTTAAAAATATATAGTCAGGCTTCTAATTCAATGAGGGAAATTGAAGCAGTCATTCTTTATCTTAGTGCTGTTATTGTTGCCTTTTAAACTATCTGAATGAAAGTCTGTATTATTTACTTTATGTATTTACTTACTTTTGAACTCTCGCCTATAGGAGTGTCTTAGCTCCAATGTACTCCCTATGAGAAACTTCTCTTTTCTTCTCCAAACTAAAGTACTGTCTCCTTTTGCAATGCCAGTCACTAATTAGAATGTCGTTCTGTTTTATTTTCTTGATAGTAATTTTGTCATTGGAATGACAGCACTTGATTATAGAAAACCAACAAAAACCATGAAAGGTTGGAAGTCCTTTTAATGTAAAGACTCTTTGACTCTTTTTTTTTTTTTTTAAAGCTTTCTCTACAAAAGAACCTATGCAGAGAAAGCAGAGGACAGATCAGTACATTGCATTTCAGATAACCTTCCCAAGAGCCCTTAAACTCCAGCACATTCTATGTTTACCTTCACTGGAGGAAATGAAGGCAATTTATCTGGAGGAGGAGAAATAGGCTTCAGGCTTGCTTGAAGTCCTTTTCTATTAGTTCACCTCACCTATGTTTCAGTATTTTTACAGTACCACCTTTCCAGTCTTATCCTGACTTATCTTTCTAAAATGTTTCTTTTATTTTTCATAGCTATTTTTTTTACTATGATAAACTACATGCACGGCACTACCCAGGAAGGGAAGGGTATTACATTTAATTAAATAAATCTAAGCATTCTACATTTCTTTGTGACTTGAAGGTCACTTCTCTTTTTTCCTTTGGGAAAGTAGGCAACTATCAATTGACTCACATGGGCAGGTGTATATTTGTTGTATCACTCCTTATTCTACTTATACCACTTGAGTATCATTATGGCCCTATAGTCATTCATGAAGTAATCTCTATTTATTGTGTTGTTTTCCTGCTCTAATTGTTAGTAGTGTGTGTGTGTGTGTTTATAAATATATATATATATATGTGCATATATATGTATTATGTATATACATAATATGTACATATGTGTATGCATATATATGTATTGTGTATATGCATAATGTGTCTGTGTATATATATACATACACACACACACACACACACACACACACACACACATATATATATGTATATAACATACATACTGTGATTTTGATAATTTTTTTGGTTTCTTATTAACAATATCTGTTAAGGGCGCCTTGGTGGCCAGTCAAGCATCCGAGTACGGCTCAGGTTATGATCTCACAGTTCATGAGTTCGAACCCCGCATCTGGCTCTGTGCTGACAGCTTGGAGTCTAGAGCCTGCTTCAGATTCTGTGTCTCTCTCTTTCTCTCTGCCCCTCCCCCACTCAAGCAGAAGCATGCACTCTTTCTCTCTCTTTGTCTCTCAAAAATAAATAAACATTTAAAAAAAATTTTAAAACATGTTAAGGCTTAGCTCTGAAATCTCAATGATTTCCAGCACTTGTACTCACCCCGCACCATTTTGATACATGTGCCACTTGTTTCTCCCTTGATTTTTTTTGTCAGTTTCAAGTCTTCTTTCCTTAATCAGTGTTAGATGCATTTGCTGCTGCTTCTTCTTCTTCTTTTTCTTCTTCTTCTTCTTATTTCTTTAGAGTATATTATACTTTTTTTCATGTAACCCCTTAACTGAGGGCTTCTAGTCATTCTCTGTATTTTTCATTACTGCTAACAACTCATTTTCTGAGCTACTTTTGCTTTCGGTTGCATCTGATTCCTTTTCAAATTTTTTTTTTTTTTTTAACGTTTATTTATTTTTGAGACAGAGAGAGACAGAGCATGAACGGGGGAGGGGCAGAGAGAGAGGGAGACACAGAATCAGAAGCAGGCTCCAGGCTCTGAGCCAACAGCCCAGAGCCCGACGCGGGGCTGGAACTCATGGACCGCGAGACTGGAACTCACGGACCGCGAGATCTTGACCTGAGCTAAAGTCGACCGCTTAACCCACTGAGCCACCCAGGCGCCCCTTGCATCAGACTCCTTTTCAGCAAGTCTGGTGTTATTTTTCTTTTTTTTCCTCATGGTCAAAGATACATTTATCCCTCTCTTTGCAAATCGATGGATACATTTATTTTGTTTTCATTTTTCAATGACTTCCAAATATTCAATTGTTAGTATGAAGGGGTCACATAAATCTTGAAACATAGTTTCTAACCCTGCTCGCCTATCTCATAGAGGCACATTTCTCACTCTCTTTTGGACCTAGAAGCCCCTTCCAAAGTCACACGTAATCCCATTAAAAGTATAAAGAATTACTTACAGGGTATTTAGTATAGGTTGTATTTCATAGTAAATTTTTGTTAAAGAATGCATTATAAAGTTCATTCTGGTAAAGTAACATTATTCATAATATAATACACTTTCAATAGTGATTTTTTATATTTAATAGTGGCACATTTTTATTTATGTAAATTTAAATTAAATTTATTTAAAGTGTAGATATATTATTAAGTTTGTAAATGGTACATTCTCTTGTATTTTGTCTTTGTGTGGAAAAAAAAGGTTTGCATGTTAATTTAATTTTACATCATGGTATCAAAATAGACAAAAGCCATTGTTATGCTTTGAATTACTTGTTTCCTAACAAATAAAAACTTAATTTATTTTTATAATTATATAGATAATTTTCCACTGAAAAAATTAGAAAATGGCTTCAGGATGCTATTTGCTAACTCTTTTCCTCAACAAATTTTGAAAAATATTTTACAATTTTATGCACGGTGAATAAAATCCACTTAGCAGAAATCATCGTTTATAATACCAGTTTTTGACATACAGAAATATTTTTGTTTGATCATATGAATAAAAACTTGAGGTCTTTTGAAGTTTACCTTGAGGCTAATTTTTAAATTTTAAGATCTCTGTTTCTTAATATTGTAGTATTTCAACTTTAGTGTTTTTTTTTAATCTAATAGGCTATAATGGATATGAAATAAATAACACATAGAATTAACAGTGGAAATAAATTTAATGGACTAACACTCAGCACACCACATTGGTGAACAGCTTTTGCCTCAGTGATTATCAAAGTTAATGAGTGTAGCATCAGTTTTCTCAGCTGAAATTCACAGCTATACATGCTAACACAATACACACTTTTAAGCTCTCAAAAGATGGCATGAGGGATATAGTTATACAGTTAAAAGCAAATAAAATGTTCTAAGTTGCTTGCATTGTGTGGGAAGTAGAGAAAGTGTCCTTACATTAGCCTTTAATAAGGTAAGGAGCCAACTTGTGGACTTTGAAGCAATATTGAAAAAGAACTACTGAAAGAGTATAATCAGCAAGCTAAAATACAATAATAATAATAATACTTGACTTTTCTAAAAAGAGCAAAAAGTGGGCTACATATTCTAATTAAAAGAGAAAGTCACCATAATGGATTGAACTGTACCTTTCCAAAATTCACACTGAAGTCTGAACCTTCAGGATCTCAGAATGTAACCTTATTTGGAAATAAGCTCTTTGCAGATATAATTAGGTACATTAAGATAAACTCAAACTCAATAAGGTGTGCCCCTAGTTCAATGACTGATGTCTTCATTGGACACAAAGACACACATACTTAAAAGAAAGTTGGTTGAAAATTGGAGAAATATTCTCATAAGTCAACAACGACCAGATGCGAGGAGTTCTCTGGAACAGACTCTTCCCTAGTGCCATCAGAAGGAGGGAGCATGGTCCTGCTCACACATTGATCACAGACTTGTAGCCTCAAGAGTAATGAACAATACATTTCTGTCATATGAGCCACTCAGGTTCTGGCACTTTTTATGGCAGCATTTGCAAACTAAGTCAGAATTTTTAAAAAAGAAATCCAAGTATATTGAATATATGTAGTTTACAAAATCTATACATTATAATATAAATATTAAATCTAAAAGTGGAAGGAAAGAAAAAGTTACACTATGTAAAAAAGTAACCATTGAAACTAATGCGAATTACACAAGGTAAAGAAGGATGTTTCATGTAGTGTTGGAGCAAAGAGACATCCACAGGCAAGAAAAAAGAAAAAAGACACATTGAACTAAATCTCCTACTTTATACCAAAATTAACTTATAATAGACCACGTACTTAAAAGTAAAATGCAAACCTGCAAACTTAAGTAAAAGAGACAAAAACTTCAGGATCTCAGGATAAACAAACAGGTCTTGGGCTCAACACCAAAGCACTAGCCATAAAAGCAAAAATTGCTAAATTTGATATCAACAAACATAAGAAAAGGAAAAGAGAAAAGAAAAGAAAGAGAAGAAAAGTGAAAAGAGAAGGAAAGGAAGGAAAGGAAAGGAAAAGAAGGAAAAGAAAAGAAAAGGAAAAACAAAAAAGAAAAAGACAAGACAAGACAAGAAAAAAGGAAAGGAAAGGAAAGAAAAGAAACTAGGAAAGAAGGGAGAAAAAAAAGAATGAAAGAAAGAAAGAAAAAGAAAGAAAGGTTAAATACTTGCATACCACATAGCTGAGTAAAGATATCTAGATTATATAAAGCACTCTCAAAATTCAACAGTAAAAACAAAATCTATTTAATTAGAAATTATATTTTTAAAGTATTAATTAGACATGAGACATGAAGAGGAATTTCACTAACGAGGAGATATAGTTGCCAAATAAGTGCATAAAAAGATATTCAATACCATTAGCCATTAGGAAAGTGGAAATTTAAACCAAAAGTACACATCTCTCAGAATAGCAAAAATAAAAAAATAATAATAATAAACGATAGTGTGGATACAGAGAAATTGTGTCATTCATATTTTTCTGCTTGGAATATAAAATGGTAAAGAAAATGGAAAAGAGTTTGGCAGTTTCTAAAAAAAAGCGAAAGTTGCAACTACCATATAGACCAGGCATTGCACTCTTGGGAATTTAGGCCAGAAAAATAAATAAATAAAAAGTTGTGTTCACACAAACACCTGCACATGAATGTTTATAACAACTTTATGTATGTTGCCCAAAACTGGAAACAACCAAGGTACTTTTCAGTGGGTGAATGCTTAAACAAACTGTGGTGTATTCACACCATGTAATACTCTCAGAAATAATACTTCTAATGATACTTCTAACTATATGGATGAATCCACAGAGAATTATGCTTAGTGAAAAAAAGCCAATCCCAAAAGGCTCCATACTATATAAATCTGCATAACATTCTTGAAATAACAAAATTACAGAAATATAAAACAAGTTAGTAATAGGCTGGGGCCAAAAGATGAAAAGAGTCAAAACACAGAGAAGAGAATGTGGCCAGAAAAATTCAACAGAAGACATCTTTGTAGTGATGGAAATGTTCTGTACCTTGATTATTAATGTCCATACCCTGGCTTTGATATTGTACTATGATTTTGCAAGATGTTTCCGTTGGGGCAAACTAGATAAAGAGTCCATGGGCTATTCCTGTATAATTTCTTACAACTGCATGTGAATATACAATTATTTCAAAATAAAAAGTTTAATTTAAAAAATTTACCCTTTATAGGAACATGGAAGAACATCACATAAGTAGGAAAACATCTAAGGAACAGGTATCTACAAATATAACAATAGAATGTTACTGAAGAAGACCTAAATAAAGAAAGGGTTAGGGGCGCGTGGGTGGCTGAGTTGGTTAAGCATCCAACTTCAGCTCAGGTCATGATCTTGCGGGTCGTGAGTTTGAGCCCCAATTCAGGCTCTGTGCTGACAGCTCAGAGCCTGGAGCCTCCTTCAAATTCGGTGTCTCCCTCTCTCTCTCTGCTCTTCCCCCACTCTCACTCTGTCTCCGTCTCTCTCTCCCAAAAATCAATACACATTAAAAAATTTTTTAAAGGGTTATACTGTATTCATAAATTGGAAAACTTTATATTGTAAGGATGAAACTTTTCCAAATACTGATTTCTGGAATCAAAGCAAAGCTAATCAAACCTACAGCATTGTTTTCTGGTTTTGTTTTTTCTGGAATTTTAAATTTTCATTCTAAAATGTATGTGGAAATGAGGCTCCTGGGTGGCTCAGTGGGTTAAGCTTCTGACTTCAGTTCAGGTAATGATTTCAAAGTCTCTGAGTTCGAGCCCAGCGTCGGGCTCTTCCCTGGCAGCTCAGAGACTGGGGCCTGCTTCGGATTCTGTGTCTCCCTCTCTCTCTGCCCCTCCCATGCTCATGCTCTGTCTCTCTAAAAAATAAATAAATATGAAAAATTTTTAAAAAATAATAAATTGTATGTGGAAATACAAAGGGCAAAAGAATGGCCAAAATAATCTTTAAAAATACTTACCTAATATTAAGGGCATTGCTACCAGTTTTCAGGATACATTATGAAATTATAGTAATTAAGACATATTAGAGTTGCCCAAGGAAAAACAAATTTGTATCAAAGATGCAACTCCAGTTTAGTGGAGAATACATGGTCTTCCCAAGAAATACAGTTGAGTCAACTGGTTATCTGTAAGAAAACAAAAACAAAAACAAAAACAAAAACAACTATATGTATGTATATATATGTGTATATACATATAAATATATATATACATATATATGTGTTTTTTATGTGTGTGTGGGTGTGTGTGCGTGTGTGTGTGTATATATATATATATATATATATATATATATATATATTCCTGGCACATACCTCATACAATACATTTCATGTAAATGAAATACAAGTAGACTTTAGATACAAATGGAAAAAAACTAAGTAATAATGTTACTAAAATATATCATAATGGAGAAACAGGGTAACTACAAAAGAAAATATTGATAAGCTAGGCTACATCACAAGTAACAACTTCTGCTCATCAAGAGTCACCTTAAAGAAAATGACAAGACAAGCAACATGATGGAAAATGTTTTTTTTCAATACATACCTCTGAAGAAATATGTGAAATCTTCTTTCACAACTTTTTATAAATAAGAAAATGGCGACCAGTCACATCTGAAAGGAAAGGTATAAGAATAAGACAGAATGTAGCATGCTCTACCCAGGTCTGCTACTCATTTTGGGTAAATTATGCTTTCTCCATCTTTGAAGGGAATTTCAATTTTGGCTATGTTAGTGGGGTACTCTGGAAGGGTGCAGTGTGCTAACTGTTACAAGTGAGAGTCCTGTGCAGAGGCAGATATATACAGACATGCAAACCTAGATCCTGGATCTAAAGAATCAGATAGTAATAATTTATTTTTTTTACATCGAAAAGTAACAGTTGGAAAACTATTGGGAGTGACCTCTGTCAAACAGACCTTCTTAAACTTTTTTGGTAGGCAGTAACAACCACAAAGTAAGATCTAGCCCAGGTGTACGGTCCAATGTTGAGTAACCGATCAATTATTTTTGTACATTCTACTGGATTTAATTATAAAAATAATCACTTTAGTAGCAGTAATAATGTAAAGCAAACCATATAAGATATTATATATTCCAGCATTTATAAAAGAAAAGAATACAATTAAAATCAGAGAGTGTGCAAATAAAAGAACGTTCATATCTCTAACTTCATGTAATATAAAACAAAGCATGAAGTCTTTCTTTTTTTTTCAATATATGAAATTTATTGTCAAATTGGTTTCCATACAACACCCAGTGCTCATCCCAAAAGGTGCCCTCCTCAATACCCATCACCCACCCGACCCTCCCTCCCACCCCCCATCAACCCTCAGCTTGTTCTCAGTTTTTAAGAGTCTCTTGGGGCGCCTGGGTGGCGCAGTCGGTTAAGCGTCCGACTTCAGTCAGGTCACGATCTCGCGGTCCGTGAGTTCGAGCCCCGCGTCAGGCTCTGGGCTGATGGCTCGGAGCCTGGAGCCTGTTTCCGATTCTGTGTCTCCCTCTCTCTCTGCCCCTCCCCCATTCATGCTCTGTCTCTCTCTGTCCAAAAAAAAAAAAAAAAAAAAAGAGTCCCCTATGCTTTGGCTCTCTCCTACTCTAACCTCTTTTTTTTTTTTTCCTTCCCCTCCTCCATGGGTTTCTGTTAAGTAAGCATGAAGTCTTTCTACCAGCCACTATAAATTAGATTGAGAGTCGTGAAACACAAAGTCTTAACCTATAAGTTTTTCCTCCTGTTGGATGATAAATAAAAATGTTGATTACAGTATAGGTCCTCTGATTTTAAAAAATGCACTTTTCCTTGCAATTTTAGAGGAGCAGTCTTTGGAAACTTCTTTTCCCACTGAAGTATTTTCTAAATAGACATAAGATTTTTCAAAGTGATGTTACCTTAACATCATCTTGTATTAGAAAACCTAAAATATACATGTAAATTAATTCATAGAGTGGTCTGCTCACTCTGAAACTTAAATCACTGCCTGGTAAAAATATAGACACTTCAGAAGGCACATTTACTCTTAAAAGCTACTGCCACATGTAAGTTAGCTCACTGTAGCAATAGTGTGCTAAATGGCACCCATTAATGTCTCATTACGTAGAAACCTATTTTAGAAGAGCTTCTAATCTCTTTCAGAACACATGCAAAAGACTCAGAAATCTTCATTTTCAGTACTAACCACTAAGCAAAGTTGCCAAACTTAAGATAAGTACTCATTATCCCTGCAATCAATTTTTTAAAAGAAAGGAACTAATTGTCAGCTTTGTGGCCAAATCTTAACAGAGATGAACTATTGAATATTTTTAGAAACTTAGGGGTGATATATAAGCTCTCAATATAAATTTGTTCCTCACTCTTACTGTTAATTATTCCATAAAAAGGGAATATAAAATACATTTAGGGAACTCTATAAATCAAATATTGAATGAAATGACAGAGCTTATATTCACTTCTCTAAAGAAAAGGCACAGCAATGACCTTATAAGAGGCATTACACAGTCTTTTCTATAGTGTTACAAAGATGGAGTTGGAACATGGATTATCTTCCATTATCTCCAGTATCTACGCTTTCTTGGATACTCAACTTCTATACAGCAAACAATTTACCAGAGATAATTTTGATTTAATTTATTCAATATTCACTTGAAGGAAAGTGATCAAGTGCCTTCAGTTTTAATCAAGTTGCATTTGGTTGCAAAGAATATATCGAATACTATCGTAAAATAATTCATGATAAAAAGATCATTTATCTCAGCTGCTTCTAAAATTCAAATAACTAATAACATCAAATATCTTTTTCTCTCATTTATTTGCCTAGTTTTGCCTGTCTTTGGTATTCTTTATTTCTTGGTTGTATTCCTTTCTTCTTCAAATAGGCTGCATCTATTTTCTGGGAAGGGTAGACTCCCAGCAGCCCCCGTCTTAACATCCTTGTGAGGTAAAACCCTAAAAGAAAAGGAAACTACCTTTTCTAGCTACTACCTAAATGATAGTTCAGAAGAATCTAGACAATGGGATATTTGTCCTACTTTTAGACCAAAGCCTATACCCCAAGTCTAGGTTCAGTGAATGATAATCACACCAACACTACAGGAGATGGGAGAGAAATTCTCTAAAGAAAGCATAGTGGTTTTTTTTTGTTTTTTGTTTTTTGTTTTTAGACCAAAATGTGTGGGAAACCATGCTAAGCAGATAAAATGAACAAACAAATAAAAAGCACAGTCTACTACATCTTTCATATCCAAAGAATTTAAAATTTCTATTTGGCCTTCTATGAGATATATAAAGCTAATGTACTTTTCATATAGTGAAAGGTACTTATAATTTTATTTTGTTTTAGATAAATGATAATATGCAATCATAATAATCAAGTCGAGCACTTTTAAAAAACACATTTGGCAAATGACAGCATTTACAAAATTATCATTTCTGTTTATGATTACCACATTATTTTATTAATTTAATATTAATTTTAAGAAGTATACGAAGAAATAAAATACTTCCCTTAACATTATCATTCAAAACTTCTTGGTGTACAAACCATGATACCTTGTATATACAAGGCCATGTCTGAGGTAGTGCATGCAATTTAGAGGGCCAAGATTTAGGAGATATGTGGGTAAATTAATTTTATTCAGAGGAGGCTGCTGATTTAAAAAAAAATGTTTAAAAATGATATTCTGTGAGAAATTTGAAGAACAGAAAAAGTAATTCCTAAATGTTAGAATCTTTAAGCATAAAAGTTTAAAAATATCTACAAATAGTTGAAGAATCTTTTGTTAGAAGAATATAGTCACTGCAGTTCCAAGGGCCACTAGAAGAAATAAATGCAAGTTGCATTTATAGGTTGAATTTGACTCCAGCTATAGATTTTAGTAGCGTGACGAATAAAGAAAAATTAAATGAGGGTCTCTTGCAAACTACCTCTCATTCAAAATACTTTGTTTTTAATTTTTTTAATGTTTATTTATTTTTGAGACAATGTGCAAGACAGAGTGCAAAAAGAAGAAGAAGTAGAGGGGCAGACAGAGGGAGACAGAGAATCTGAAGCCTACTCCAGTCTCCGAGCTGTCAGCCCAGGGCCAGATGCGGGGCTCGAACCCATGAACCCTGGTGAGCTCATGACCTGAGCCGAAGTCAGATGCTTAACCCACTGAGCCACTGAAGTGCCCCTCATTCAAAATACTTAAACAGAGATGGAATGAGTGTTCTAAGAGCTAAAGGAAGACTTCAAGCGGTTAGAAGTTAGGAAAATAATGCCTGTATGGTTAATAATTCTTTAAAAAAAAAACCGAGATGTGTTATTTCTATTTTTACCTTGTGTAGGTCACTGAAACTGAAATAAAATGAATGTTCATCTTGATCAGGAATGGAATAAATGATGAATATTTTAGAAAGAATGCCAATTGGGGCACCTGGGTGGCTCAGTCAGTTAAGCGTCCAACTTCAGCTCAGGTCACGATCTCTCGGTCCGTGATTTCGAGCCCCAAGTCGGGCTCTGGGCTGACGGCTCAGAGCCTGGAGCCTGTTTCAGATTCTGTGTCTCCCTCTCTCTCTGCCCCTCCCCCGTTCATGCTCTGTCTCTCTCTGTCTCAAAAATAAAATAAACGTTAAAAAAAAAGAGAAAGAATGCCAATTAATTATTGTATGTCTTAACCTTTTGACCTCATACATAGATATTTTTGAGAGTCAATTTTGTTTAAGGGAATAATGCCTGAATTACAATCAACCTGATTGAAATATTATTGATGGCAGGAAATGATACTCATTGTAACTTTAGTAAAATGCTAAACGAATTAGTTTTCCCATGATATATAACAAATTATTAAAACATATTAGGTAACATGTTACACTAATAGTATGGTAGCATTACAGTGTAGAATTATAAGAAGACACCAAAAAGGACCTAAAGGTAATGTCTAGATACAACTTATCTCACTGATGAGAAAACTGAGTCAGGTATAAGTTATTTATTTCAAGACACCGGTTAATAATTTATTCCCAATCAATGATAAATTCAAGTTTCTTCACGTTTTTAATGATCTCACATACTGCTACTCTTTACTGATCCGCTCACTTTGAGATTCTTGTTCTTTAGGACCGCATTTACAACATTATCAAGTTAGTGTTTCCTCCGGAAAAGTGTGACCAACATGTAAGAGGTTTGGAGGACGCGACACGTAGGAAGCAGTTTTGGAAAATGAGGGATCCCTTTACGAAAATCAGCAACTAAGTCTCAGGTAATGAAACGTTGAAATTTGAGAGCTCAGGGTAATTTGTTTTCTTCCTTAAATCCAACAGGGTCAAACACCGCTGAAATCAGCGCTTCCACAGCCTTCGCTATTTTAGCCCCTGACCTCCCCAACCTGCACTTACTTTAGTGTTGTGGTCTCTCAACTAGCTAGCCTTCCTCATTGTCATCTTCCAGAGCGCCTAATGCCGTGCCCAGTACATAATATAACCTGCTTTAAAATTACATGATTCTTGGGGCGCCTGGGTGGCTCAGTCGATAGAGCAACCGACTTTGGCTCAGGTCATGATCTCAGATTTGTGAGTTCGAGCCCTGCGTCAGGCTCTGTGCTGACAGCTCAGAGCCTGGAGCCTGTTTCAGATTCTGTGTCTCCCTCTCTCTCTGCCCTTCCCCCACTCATGCTCTGTCTCTCTCTGTCTCAGAAATAAATAAACATAAAAAAAATTAAAAAATAAATAAATAACATTACATGATTCTATCTGCCAGTGATTCTCAAAGAATGGTCCGGGAATTCCCAGAGTCCCTGAGATACTTTCATGGGGTCCACAGTATCAACGCTCTTTTCATAAAAATAGAATTTGAAGAAGTTTATTGATATGGCTTCAGATTCCACATTGCCACATATGGAAACAACCATCTGTCAAGTTTTAGTGTGGTATCAGAGAAAATACCTACAATTATCTGAAATACCCCTTCCTTTTCCAACTGCATATCTGTGTACTTTATACAGATGTTACTTATATTCTTTTTTTTAAATTTTTTTAATGTTTTATTTATTCTAGAGAGAGAGAGAGCATGAGTGAGGGAGGGGCACAGCGAGAGAGGGACACAGAATCCAAAGCAGATTCCAGGTTCTGAGCTGTCAGCACAGAGCCCGGCCTGGGGCTGGAACTCACAAGCTGTGAGATCATGACCTGAGCTGATGCTCAACCGACTGAGCCACCCAGATGCCCCTCTTTTTTTTTTTCTTTTCACATTCTTGAAAGCCTGGAAATGGGTCAAGCTTGATGTTTTAAAGACCACTGTAGCTGTTGCTCTGTGAAAAAGAGGAGAGTGTTAGAAAACATAGCTAAGCAATCAAAAGCTATATTAATAGGGCCTTTATACTTAAAAACTGATTTTAATTTGGATACAAAGAGAAACCAATGGACATTTTAAGTTAGGCTAGGACAAATAAGGTTTGGAAGGTAGTGATATGGTCCAAACCAAATTCTAAAGACTTCCAGTGACTAAGTGGAGGATGCAGTATAGTAAACAATGGAAGCAGGAGAAAAATTAGTATAACTTTGCAGAAATCTGGGAGTAAATTGGTGTGGCAAAGAAGTCATCCCAAAAGATATATTTTGAAAGTAGAGCTGATGTATTGACTATTGTATTGGATTTAGAAAATTCTTAACATTTATTTATCTTTGAGAAAGAGGGGGAGACAGAGCAAGACCAGAGGAGGCGCAGAGAGAGAGGGAGACACAGAATCCAAAGCAGGCTCCAGGCTCTGAGCCGTCAGCACAGAGCCTGATGTGGGGTTCGAACCCACGAACTCTGAGATCATGACCTGAGCCGAAGTCGGACGCTCAACCCACTGAGCCTGCCAGATGCGTCTAGAATTCTAAGAAAATTAACAAAGAAAGACTTCCAGATATTTAACTTGTGAAAATGTGTGGACAATAGTTTCATTAACTGATATGAGAAAGATATGCATAGCGACAAGGGTTGGGAAAAAAATTTCCAGATCTTAGTTCTAGACACATTAAATTTAAGTTACATACTAGACTTCCAAGTGAAAATGGTAAGTAATAAGTTTGATAGTGAAATCTATAACTTTAGGGAAACCTGGAAGTCTGTACTGTCTCAGCTGTGCATCTATCTGTGACCTAACAGTGCCTGACCGATTGTATGAACTCTCAGAGTATTTGTTGACTAAATGACGCAGCACCTAGTTCCCTTACTCTTAATCTTAACTCTTCATATAGTCTTCTAATTAACTCATTTATTATTAATTATCCTTCAAGCTTACACCTTATGAGGATGAATGATGACATAAATAAGAAATCCGAGCATTTCCCTTACTGAAAAGAAAGCTCCTTGAATAAATTCTTAGAGTGAAATATTTCATGTAAACTGAGAGAGCGTTAATACTTACCAAACATATAACACCGGCGAATAACTCAGAGAACTTAAGTTCCTGGTGTTACCTGTCTTGTCATTGCTGTTTACCATCACAAGCTCTGCCTATGAAGAATGTATGTATTTATTTATATGTTCATTTATTTCACTGATTTTGACAAATATTTATTGCTCCGTGCTCTCCACTAAGCATTTCAGGTGCTCATATGGAAGAATAATGTCTCTGCCTTAGAGTCTAGGCACTGGGGTCTAGTCATATTCCAGAATTACAATCAATACCTTGCATCCAAGAGAATGGTATTCATAAGTCTAATGGAAACAAGACGTGGGATGTCCTAGAGAGTTCCTGGGAGTTAGGAAACATTTTGTAATATTTTACATGAAACTAGTAACAGAGAGTTCGAAAGGGTAGTCCAGGCAAAGGGTACAGTGTATCTTCTAATTGGAATATTCTAGAAAATACTGTGGCAATATTTTAAACAATAAACTGAAAAGGTCAGCAGTAAAAGGAAGAGAAGGAGGTATGAAACTAGAGACAGGGAAAAGGATAAGAAAGCTATTTGAATAATCTAAGGGAACTCTCTGAACTAAGGCAATGACACTTTAGATAAAATATGGCTTCCAAATTTCAGACTTTGACATTTTGGTTGGCTAATACCATCATCTAAAGGTGCTAAGGAAAAAACAGGAGAGAGATCTTGAGACATCCATGTGGGGATGTCTAGAAGGATACGAAGGTTTGGAGGAACACTGAAATTTAATCCATAGTGAATAGTTATATCAATGATCATTTAAGACATAAGTGTGACTATATTTACCCAGCAAGAGTAAAGACAGCCTCTACCAGAGGCAGAGTCCAAGAAAAGAAATGTAAAAATAAAGGAAAAAGGGTGTGTGTGTGTGTGTGTGTGTGTGTGTGTGTGTGAAACTGAGTTGATATAGACAGAAATACACCTACAGAAGTAATAGGATGCAATGTCATGAAAACCAAGAGAGCAGTGTGTAATGAGAAGTGGAGACTTAATAATGCCAGAGGACACAATCATAAAATTGAAATGCAAAACATTGAAATAAATTTTGATATAGTGATGCAAGATAGAGGAAAACAATAGGGCATTTCTTCTGCCATCATGAACAATGGTCAAAGTTTTCATAGGAGAATGTGTAGCTTTTTTGAACAATGTACTTCCAAAGAAAATTCTTTGAGGAAAGTTTGAAAGATAGTTAAAAGACTGCAAGATGTGGCACAGCAACAGATGATTTTTAAAAAGCCGAGGTCTTTAGTCTATAGGAAATAGGATTTAATGTAGTTTTCCCAGTAGTCCTTACTTATATGAAGGGCTCTTACATGGGATCTTCTCTGGAACATACCTGTGGGAATTAAGAAGTTAATACCAGAATAATATTTCACTGGGAAATGCCATACTCTAATTTGGAAGAAAGGAACAAGATTGTGACTAATGAAGTAAAAAAAAAAAAAAAGTATTTGAATTTGTTTGGCTTTGGAAGAGGTAGGAGTCATAAAATTATAAAGATACATGTTATGGCACCAAAGGGAATGCCAATGTTTAATTGAAGAAAATAAAGTCTTAATGAAGTAGTTTTATTTTCAGACTAATAAGTATGCATTAGGGTTTTGTTTGTTTGTTTGTTTGTTTTTGCAGACTACCCTAATGTAACATTTCATGAAGATGAAACAGGTTTTGCTTCCAGTTATAAGAGAATATACTATGTCACTTTTATCTTTTCTTGAAATTTGATGCAGTTTCATGTTTCTAGAATGAGTATCATAAGCACAGTAAATTTTTCCTTTTCATTTCCAATTGTTTGCAAACCTGGAAAATATTATACGTATTGGAATCATTATTTAATCTTTATTAGGTACTGAAACTTGCATACTCTGAAAGCATATGAAGATTGAAATTATACTTCCATGACAAAAGAAAGTATAAACCTCATCAATTGTGTTTTTTAATTCAGGAAAATCATGTAGATCTAAATTATCCTGATAACTCCAAGTTTTAATATGTATTTTTTTTGTGATCTCTTTAATATGAAAATGATAAGAAATAGTCTCCTTGAATATATATGAAAACTATTTAGACCGTAAGTGGTATAATAGTATATTTTAGGAATATATGATTGACCTTTCATGACTAATGGTTGGTGATTTATTATTTTACCTCCCTTCCATAAAAATGGACTGTAAGACAGTGACAGACACTTAAAAGGAATCGAGGGTCTTTTTCCTGACCAAATTTATGATAGACTTTACTATCATTACAAGAAAGAAAAGGATATCTTCAAGGATGGTCATCTTGGGCATAAATTTAGCCATTATTGATTATATTGTCCTCTAGTTGAAGTAACTAATCCTTCAGCTGATGGCAAATGGAAGTAAAATGGTCTGATTATTTCACTTTGAATTTTAAAAGGCACACAGTCAAGTTTAAACTTAGCCAGCTAAAAATAAAATAATGGAAAAAGGTGTTGTCAGCTAGCTGAATAAAAATAGAAATGTTTTCATTACTTCAAAAATAATGAAAATATATTTTAGTAAAGAAGAAAATCAACACTCCATTTCCCAGCATTATTTTGGAAACAGATCATAGGATGATAATGTAAGAAGACCAGATGGGAAACACAAGAAACAAGAATTAGACTTTCAAAATACTTCAGTATAAGGTACATGGGAACCTGGAAAATAACTCCATGCTTTATAAGTAATTTATTACTAATTACACAAAAATTTACCAAGGACACTTTATATTGACTCACATGGAAAAAATTAAATAAAGCATATATATATATATATATATATATATATATGAATATATGTATATATGTATTTGTGTATATATGTGTATGTTTATACAGTGTGTATATATGTGTGTGTACACATGTGTGTGTAATACACACACATGTATATAAAATACACACACACACTTTAAGCATATTTTGGTCTTAATTAAATGAAACATAAAATGAAAACCATTCAGTGGTTTTGCGGAATTTATTAAAATATCAAAAAAAAAAAAAAAAAAACCTTTGCGAATGTTGTAACACATAGTATGGGACTGAATGTAATCAACTGTAGCATATTATAAACTTTTCCACAACTAGTTCTCTACTTTGACTCTAAGAAAAATTACTGCTAATATTTTCCTCATTGGAATTTGTGCTTTATATTTGAAAAGAATTCAAAAGAACAGTTACAAAGAAAAAAATATACTACTTGATGTAAGGTGTAACGCTAGTTGCAATTTAGCATATTGCTTTTGAAAATAATAAGGTCAATCACTTCTTTTCAGTTTTATGATAAAAATTGCACACCACCCAAATTAGGGCTAATGCATCACATATTCAGTGTAGCATTTGTTTCAATAGGCCATTTACTCAAATTTCAGTGGCCACTTTTAAAAATCAGAGTCTGTAATTTCTTAATCAAATACTATTGAATAAAGTTATTTGTGAATTTTTCACAGCTGTGAAATATCAAATATGACCAGAACTCCACAGTTAAAAATAAACAGAAAATTTATGAAATTATTTTGATACTTAAGAACTGACATGCTGTATATATATTTTTATATGACTTCTTTTGCCAAAGTAAAGCAAACTGAGACAACATACATAAAGAGGAATTATGGAATTGAAGCGATTGACAATTAAAATTAGGTTTCTATGGTTTCAAATGGCATGATTAATTCTAGAGAAATCTATGCTGAAAATAAAGACCAGTCACGAGATGACTTTGACCTATTAACATAAGTTCCTGTGAATACAGGTTAAGTTATTTATAAAGAAGAAAATCACAGAGCTCTTTCATATATTTATATAAAGCGTTACCCTTAATTCACTCATAGGAAAGAAAAAAAGAAACTTACTATTACCCTAGGACTGTGAAAGGTACTTAGAATAAAGAATTGTATAAAAAGTGGTTTCCTCATCTTAAAGTAACTGAGGATCCTGTGCAGCAGGCAGATATTACAAGGTAGCCTTTGTACCTCTGAATCTGTCACTTCCACACCCTGTCCTTCTCACTTCTATCCAGCCACTGATAGCCTGCCTTTATTTTTCAGATGCACAAAAGACTTTCCATCTCAGGTGCTTGTGCTGAAGTTTCTATCTGCCTGGGGTGCCCGATGTGACCAGCTATTTCCCAAACTAAGGTCTTTGGAATTCACTAATAGTTGCCAACTCTGTATGCTTATCTCCTGTCTTTTTGCCTAAAATTTTACATGGAGGAAAAGATGATGCTTATTCCAAGCCAAGTATAATAAAAACTGTATGCTTTCTTAATTTCCTGTCTATTAGGGCATATATATTCCCCAGTTGTAATACAATGTAGGCAAAAATCTGTTGGACACTACACTGGGAAATCTGTTGTTTCTCTAAAAACATACAACAAATGTAACTACTCCTTCTTTCTTTCTGCTTTGAAAAGAGGTGGGATAGATGGAAATGAAGAAGGTATTGGGTAACCATGAGACAGCAAGCAGGAGGGAGAAAGCAACAAGCTAACAATAAGTATGTCGCTGGTTGCATAACTGAACACTTAAACCACTGTAGCAAAGGACTACTTCTAGAATTCTCAATGAGAAAAAAAAAAACTACCTATTTTTTTAATAAATTTGTTTTATTTTTTAAAGTGTATTTATTTATTTTGAGAGAGTGAGAGAGAGAGAGAGAGAGAGAGAGAGAGAGCCAGCCCAGGCAGGAGAGGGGGGAGAGAGAGAGAATCCTAAGCAGGCTCCACACTATGTTTAACTGACTGAGCCACCCAGGTGCCCTTATAAATTTTTTTTTAATTTTTTTTTTTTGTTTGATTTTTTTTTTTTGAGAGAGCTGGGGAGGCGCAGAGAGAGAGAAGGAGAGAGAATCCCAAGCGGGCTCTACACTGACAGCACTGAGCCTGATGTGGGGCTCTACCTCACAAACCATGAGATCATGACCTGAGCCAAAATCAAGAGTGGGACACTTAACTGCCTCAGCCACCCACGCACCCCAAAACTATATATTTATTTTTATGCTACTATAGTTAAATGCCATTACTGACTGGTACAAAGCCCCAGTTCAAGTTCTCTGTTCATACCATAGAGGATGTTCTCTAAAATTCCTTCCCCAACTAGTTATGTTTAAGTACCTGAACTTTTTTTATTTACTTCCAAGCATGTATAATAACATGTGATTTTCTCATTTGTTTTATGTGTTCACTTGTTTGTTGTCTCTCTCCAACGCTGGATGGAATGGAATCTCCACGAAGGCAGGGACTTTGTCTTTTCCTGTACCCTAGTATTGTCAGCACTTGAACCTATCAGAGAGACAACACGGCGCAAGTGAAAACTGCCCGAATCTAGGAGACAGAGGAGAAATTGTGCATGTGCATGGAAAGGAGAAATATTCTAGGCAAGACAAACTAATTTGGGAAAAGACAAGGAAACTTGAAGTGGCAAGCAGTTCTTCCTGGGTGGAAGAGTGTGATTGAAAATAGTACAAGATGAGGTTGTAAAAGATGTCACGTGGGCAGGAGATTATCCCTCACCTGCTCTAACATGGGGACTCTCTGATGGAATTGAGTCAACAAGGAATGTGATAGTTATGCCTTTCCAACAGGTGAGTTTGATGCCTTGTGTCTTAGGGAAGGTTGCTACCAGTAAAAAAAAAAAAAAGAAGAAGAAAAAAATTCTGCCACAGTGAGTTATGCAAAGAAGCTTCAATCAGGTTGAATATACTGGGATGGAAGAGGACAGGCGTATTAAGGAGACTTGGAGCTAGAACCTATGTTTTGGTGATGAATTATAAGAAGAAGTTAGTTTCGTATCGGTATTTCAGAAGAAGGAACACATTAGGTATAACAATAAAATTGATTTTATTCATCTTGATTATGAAGTGCCTGTAGAACAGTAAGGTGCCAGGATGTAATGATAATCAACAGGCGGTAGTTAACCTGGACTGGAACTAAGATAAACCATCACGTCTGAAGATGCATACAGGTATGAGTTTAAAAATGTGGACGTGGAGAGATACCTTTCAGGCAGAGCATGTAGAAAGAGACGATGGAAAGGCCAGAGGAGAACTTTGGAGAAAACCAATATTGGATGGAAAGGAGGAAGAAAAATGAGAGAAGTTATAGTTTAAAAAAAAAAAAAAACTAAGAAAATCAGAAAAGAATAATTCTTCAGACTGCAATTAAAAGGACAGGTCGGCATCTGGTGAGATAATATTTTAATCTCTCCTCTTGGAGCACTAGAAAACTCTCTGTTACATTTAAAGTTTTCTGCCGATATGAGTATACGTGCACAACTTTCTGCTCTTGTCAAAAGAGGAACAGAAAAAAAGGAAGGATCTCCATTAGTTGGACATCTCCCGACTGTGGTAAATGTGATAGGAGAACCAAATTCAATTTAATTTAGGAAATCATAAAATGTGCTGCTTCTGGCACACACATGTTCTGCAGCATAGTATGCCTACGGGGTACAAATCAACAGCACGACTAAAGATGACTACCTCGTGCACAATAAATAGAATACATCTTGTCAGTGGATATAATTCCATCAGGAGCAAACCATCCATCCTTAACTTACCATTTCCAGTTATTTTTAAAATCCGAAATGACAACTGGTAATAAATGTTACTGAGTCGGGAACAGTAGCACTCACTATTCTCTCAATGAGAGAAAAGACTCCTCTATTTAATGAGGGATATTTCTGACTTACAGTCACATGGTAACAGCTGAATTTGTGCCTCCGTGTTACACGGCAACTCATGCACAAACGATGATTTAGTTTTGTCATCTTTTTTTCTGTCCTTAAATTCTCTTAGCTACTAACTGTTTCTGCATTTATTCCCACAACAGAATTCTCCAACATTTCTGAAAAGGGGTTTCTTGTTTTTGTATGTCTCTGGAATAACTGTGTTCTTTGGTATGTTTGAATTTTTGCTGAAATTAAACTGCATTGAGAAAACTGCACGTCATGGGGTCGCCCACAAACAAAGTGCCCCTGAATGATCAGCACCTAAAGCAAGACCTGGAATTGTACCAGATCCTAATCCTTCCTTATGCCTGTTCAGATATTACTGAACAAACTATAACCATTACCCTGAATTCTAACATCATATATTATTTGGTCTTTTCTTGCACCCTATCTACACAGAATTTTACAACGTGTACTCTTTTGTGTCATATTTTATTAACATAACATTATGTTTGTGACATTTATCACATTATTATATGTAATTATAGATTATTCATTCTCATTGCTATATAATATTTCATTGTATACCTATAACTAAAATTTATTTAGCCATCTATTTTTGTTAGCCATTTGAATAGTTTTAGTTTGCTTTCTGTTTTCTTTTATGAGAGTTACCTGTTTGTTTCTTTTTTTTTTTTTCCAGGTTTTGTTTTTTTGTTTTAATTGTGTATTTGTATGTCTGAGTATATGTTTACTACAAATAGAGCGGGATCTTAAAATATGTTTATGTTCTTTAGCAAATATTGCCCATATTTTCATACTGTATGAGAGTCCCCATTGCTCTAAATCTTGCCCCCAAATTTGTATTATCTGTTTTTCATTTTAGCCATTGCAGTGAATGTGTAATGTATCCCATTGTGGTCTTAATTTGCATTTGTCTGATGACCAACACAGCACCATTTGTATGTTTACTGCATTTTGGTTATTTGGATTTTTTCTTTTGTTAAATATCTGTTGAAATCTTTTACCCATATTTCCACTGGATTTATGTGTTTTCACTATAACTTTGTAAGAGTTCTTAACTTATTTAAAAGTCTTTTATTTGAATACATGTACTGTAAAATCTTCTCCGTTGTATGGGTTGTTTTTTCACTCTGTGTCGAATGTCAATTGAAGGTAGACGTTCTTATTTTTAATGCAGTCCAAATTATTTTCACTTCTCATTAGGTCTGTTTAAAAAATCTTATCTACTTCAAAGTCACAAAGATACTGCATGATATTTTCTTCTACAATACGACATCAATCTACAACTGATTTTTATGCATGATGCAAAGGAAGGGTATGTAGGCATGTGTGTGGTATATATGTGTATGTACATATATATGTGTGTGTGTATGTATTAGTTGTGCAACATAAATGAGTGAAATTCTAAAGCTGCGGATTATACAATTCTTTACTCTTAAATGTTAACCTTAACCCTCTGAAACTTTCTTACAATTTTAACAAGGAAAAAAAAATGTTGCAGTGAAAGCAGACCTTGCTATCCTAAAAACTACTACAGAGAGTTAATTACAATAGGACGCAGAAAATCACAAACTAAATCTGCATCTTCATCAGGAAGATCCAGGAAAGGTATACTCACACAGAGTACAGTGGGCCCTGGATGAAAGGAGACAGAAAGACTGGAAGGCAGAGTAGAGAGCTATATAATAGAGATATATTTACATATATTTCACAGGAAATCCAGCATACTATATAATGTAAACATTTTAATATGTTTCCCCTACAAAAATCTTTGGTAATTTTCTAATAATGTTCACTAAATAAAGAATATTTATTTTATCAATCTGCATTTGGCAGCTCTATTTCTTTCTCAAATCTTCGTACATATTCAGGTTGGCCTTGTATTATATATTCCATCATGTTTCATATTTGTTAGCCAAGAACATGTAGCCTAATGCAATGTCTGATAATAAAAAAAAGAGATATGAAATGACAAATATAATACCATATTTGCATAAAAGATTTCAGTAGTCTTCCTTATTAAACACATAATTTAGTCTACAATTCATTAGATGGCCCAGGATATTTTTATAGCAAGTAATGAAATATCAAAGTTGTATTGTTTAAATTCTGTGAGTCAAAAGACATTGATGGCCTAAGTTATCTGTAATATACAAATACATAAAAGTCAAATAGATTCTCAAAAAAAAAAATCTGCCTCTGAACAACCTGAGTTAACTATTAAAGGAATCAATGAATTTATCATTATCAGAGGTTTCTTTTGGCATTTTAAGTCCATAGATCAATTACCATTGATATTTAACTTGCTTTGATGGGAAAATAAAGTCAGCATTTGTAGCCCATATAATTTAGTAAAAATTTCATTGGGGTATTCGTGTTTTGCTTCATTTCAGATTTGATTTCAGACTTGAAGAATGGTTTGTCTACTATGGAGCTCACAGCAAACCTCAAACCAGAGAATATGCTCAAAAAACATATTCCATAGTTAGTAGGAAAGAATGCTACTGAGCACACTATCCTTGACTATACAGAAGATAGATTCTTCCTAGTGGCTGTATGCTTACATGTATATTGTAAACAAAATATTATGTTCATTCGTTTATATAGTTTAGAGAACTTTTTGCTCATTAAAGCTTCCTACTCCAAAGCAGTGGTGGTTTCTTGATAACGGCATTTTCCTGACTATGGCAGTGACAGAATTGATACACCTGCTGATCACGGACAAGACAGTGTTTCTCTTACAAACTTGCTCTTGCAATGTCGCATTAAAAGGGGTTCCTAAATTCTCACCCAAAGATCTCTTTTCCTTAACTCTACTTAGGATTATGTGAGACAGTTAATAATCTGTAATAAATTCCCTCCTGCTTAAAATAGCTAGAGAGTATTTCTTTCTTTCTAATGTACTTTGACCAATAGTATGTGGTGCAAAAATTAAGTGTGATGTAAATTGGTTAACACAGTGACTGGGATATAGTTAATGTACAACAAATGTTAGTATCATGATTATTGAGGAGTCCTTAAATATGTATGAGGTATAAGGTATAGCTAACTAGTTGTAGATTAAACAAGCTTTTGAGCAAAGTTTAAAGGCAAAGAAAATTCCTGGGAATTTTAAGATACCTTTGGCTATCTTTTACAATCTTTCTTATTGTCAATTGCAATTTACAATAACCTGGGGATGTTGACCTTATTCTTATCTTCATAGATGAAAATTTTGATGCCATTCTGCCTCAGTTACAGTTCAGAGACTCTGTAAACCTCATTTGTGATTGCCTTTAAACAGAGTCTGGAACGTAAGATATACTTGAAGACCAAATGAAGGAATACAAGTCCTCTTTGGATGTCCTCTAAGCTTATCTAAGTATTTATTTCTAGGAAAAAAAAAGGATATTATTCTGCTCCATCTGAAATGAAGAGAAGGTGAAACCTTCAGACCAGATGAAGACAATTTGGACAAGCTTAGCCAGTTTGCATCATAGTATTTTTCATGATTATGGAATACTCATGCAAGCAAAGGAACATTTGGATATGATATTCTGAACTGCCAAAACTGCCTCACCCATCAATGAATCCCATGATCTTAGCCCAGGGCTGGTAGGGCGGCTCACTTGAAAATTATCCTTGTCACCATTAACACCATAGCAACCAAAAAAAATCTACCAATTACTGCCACTTTATAGTTTGTCCATGTGACAGTGTTTGGGGAAAGATATTACAAACTCAAATTTACCCAAGTAGGCTCTGAGAATCATTGAAATTACCCACTATTACACCAATAGAAAGTGGCAGAACCAAACATTGAACAGAGATTTTTCTAAAAGATCTCAGTGAGTGAATGAAAGAAACATCCTTCAGTATGAAATATCGTTCTCCCTCCCCCCATGGCAGTTCAGAGATGTTGCTACTACTTGCCTTCCCCAACCATCATTTTTATCAACTGAACACAATGCGGATTTACTGACCCCTCTACTTCTACAACTGAAGATATTGTGTCTCTTCAAGTTTCTCCTTTGCCTTAAAGAAAAAACAACAAAAAAAAAAAAACAGACCTACAGGAATTCCTTCTTGAAGCCATTTTTTTTCTCTATGATTAAATGAAATAATTGTATTTATTAAAAAAATGGCATTGTATTAAATAAATAAATGTCAAAAAATAAGATAAAACTGGGGCACCTGGGTGGCTCAGTCGGTTGGGCGGCCGACTACAGCTCAGGTCATGATCTCGTGGTCTGTGAGTTCGAGCCCCACGTTGGGCTCTGTCCTGAGCACTCAGAGCTTGGAGCCTGCTTCCGATTCTGTGTCTCCCTGTCTCTCTGCCCCTTCCCTGCTTGCTCTCTCTATGTCTCTCTAAAATAATAATAATAATAATAAACAATAAACAATTAAAAAAAAGATAAAACTAAAATGATAAAACAGATTCCATAAGAAAAAATGGCAAATATTTCATATATTTTGTTTTTGTAAACACTAAAATAAAACAAAAAAATAAAAATAGATAATGAACATTCTTTGAAAACTATTATATGTACAGTTGACAATTGACTTTTAAATAAGGTGGGGTAGAGGGACCGAACTCCTACACAATTGAAAATCCACATGCAACTTTTGACTCCCTAAAAACTTAACTACTAATAGCCTACTGTTGGCCAGAAACCTTACTGATAACACAAAAAGTTGATTAACACGTATTTTGTATGTTTTATGTTTTATATACTGCATTCGTATAATGAAGTAAGCTGGAGAAAAAGAAATGTTGTTAAGATAATCATAAAGAATAAAAAACACATTTACAGTACTATACTGTGTTTATTTTTTTTATAATTTTTTTAAACGTTTTTATTTATTTTTGAGACAGAGAGAGACAGAGCATGAACGGGGGAGGGTCACAGAGAGAGGGAGACACAGAATCTGAAACAGGCTCCAGGCTCTGAGCTGTCAGCACAGAGCCCTACGCGGGGCTCGAACTCACGGACTGTGAGATCATGACCTGAGCCGAAGTCGGACACTCAACCGACCGAGCCACCCAGGAGCCCCTACTGTGTTTATTTTTAAAAATCCACGTATAAGTGGACCTGCTGTTCAAACCCAAGTTGTTCAGGGTCAACTGTAAATATAATTGTGTCTGTAAAATTAAAGGAAACAGTTATTCAAAGAACTCATATCATTTCGTGAAGGCAATTAAGTCACACCGTGGAGATAGAGTTGGAAACCTATCCAGATATTCCTTCTGTTGCCAAAATAAACTTTCTCTGCTTTTATAACATTCTATGAAAAAAGTCATGTTACTTCTCAGATTAATGCAGATCATCACCTGAATTGAACTGCTTCATTCATAAAGGCTTTTAACTCAGAATAAATATTTAAAGTATACTAAATATTGGACAAAGTGCTAAACTCCTAGGATGATAAAAATTAATTCTTTATAGTTCCTGATATTGATATCATTACTGCTAAGCCAAATGCTGGAAATAGAAAAATCTTTCCCAAATAGTTTTGATGAACATGGTTAAGAAAACTCAAAATGCCTTTTATTTCAATATTCTAAAAAGTCTAGGCTGTACTTCAATGACAATGTACAGATAAAATGGTAACGTATATATACAGCAATAATAATAATAATAATAATAACTATTCATAAACAACTTAAAATCTATGGCTGTTATATTAAACTGGTCACTTTTTCAACATATTGCTTTAATGTATAAACATTACATTAACAAAATTGGAGCACTTGGGTGGCTCGGTTGGGTGAGCACCTGATCTGATTTCGGCTTAGATCATGATCCAAGGATCGTAGGATTGAGCCCCACGTTGGGCTCCACGCTCAGCATGAAGCCTGCTTAAGATTCTCTCTATCTCTCTCTCTCTCTCTCTCTCCCTCTGCCCCTTTCCCCCACTTGTGCTCTCTCTCTCAAATAAGTTAATTAATTAATTAATTAATTAAAGTGGTCTTTACCATAATACAAGATTTATAAAGAGCATACATACAGCTTATTACTAATAAGTGATAATAGAGATAAACTAGTCACACATAGTATACTTTCCTTTGTTTTCTGTAATCTCTAAAACTAATCTCTATAAATAAATCATCCCCAATAAACTCTACATAGACTTACTCCATAATTTCTCACTTCATAACATATCTTTTTTTTTTTTAATGTTTATTTATTTTGAGAGAGAGACAGAGAGCAGGCAGGGGAGGGACAGAGAAAGAGGGAGACACAGAATCTGAAGCAGGCTCCAGTCTCTGAGCTGTCAGCACAGAGCCCAACATGGGGCTCAAACCCACGAACTGTGAGATCATGACCTGAGCCAAAATTGGATGCTTAACCAACTGAGCCACCCAGGCGCCCCACTTCATAACATATCTTACTTAGACAATGCTTGTAAATTGTCTTCCTCATTCTTAAGCATTTTGCATGTGACTCTCAGATATATCTAGATTATAAACAACATAATGGCAAAAGTCATTCTTCGATTTATTTTCAAGTTACTTCTAGAAGAAGTGGAACAGAATCAAGTAAAAGAAGGGTAGACATTTATCTAGAGCAGTAAAGATGTCACAGAATAATCAGCATTTGAATGATTAAGGAGTGAAGAATGAATTGGGGTTCCTTAGAAAAAGTGACTGAGACTGTTCCACACAAAATGAATATCAAATGCCCAGGGCAAAGAGATTGAGGGAGGTTTGTTCAACTAAGAAATACAACTCAGGGTTCCTAGACTAAAAATGTGACGCAAACTTAGGGAAAAGAAAGGTTGACTCACTGGTCAGAATATGCACTGAAGTTGTTTATGTTTTATCCAGTAAGTCAACGGTGTTAAAATATTTTAGAGGTAAAAATATTTTGAAATATTCTTTGGTATCCATGACATAAAATAGACAAAAGGGAACTGCCAATAGTTTCTGGATAACTTGCTGTAGCTTTTTTTTTTTTTAATGTTTATTTATTTTTGAGAGAGACAGAGACAGAATGTGAGTGGGTTAGGGGCAGAGAGAGAAGGATACACAGAAGCAGAAGCAGGCTCCAGGTATACCTCAGAGATACTGTGGATTCAGTTCCAGACCATAGCAATAAAACCAATACTGAAATAAATCAGGTCGAGTGAATTTTTTTGTTTTCCCAGTTTATATAAAAAGTTATGTTTGCACTGTATTATAACCAATTAAGTGTATGATAGCATTATGTCTAAAAACAGGTACCTACCTTAATTTAAGAATACTTTATCACTAAAAATTACTCTCATCTGGGCTTTCAGCAAGCCACAATCTTTCTGTTGGTGGAGGGTCTTGCTTCGATGTTGATGGCTGCTGACTGAACAGGATGGTGCTTGCTGAAAGGTTGGGGTGGCCGTGGCAATTTCTGAAAATAAGACAACAGTGAGGTTTGCTGCATCTACTGATTCTTCCTTTCATGAATGATTTCTATTTGGTAGCATTTTACCTGCAGAAACGTCTTCAAAATTGCAGTCAGTCCTCTCAAAGCTTGCTGTTGCTTTATCAGTGAAGTTTGTATAGTATTTTAAATCCTTTGTTGTCGTTTCAACAACCTTCACATCATCTTCACCACTAGTGGTTTCCGTCAAGGAACCACTTTCTAATTCTAGTGCTTCTGCTATTTCCACGACACCTGCTCTTACTTTTCCCACCGAAGTCTCGAACTCCTCAACGTCATCCATGAGGGCTAGAATCCACTTCTTTCAAACCGTTGATATTGATATTCTGACCTCTTCCCATGAATCATTAATGTTCCTTGTGGCATCTAGAATCCCTGTTCGAAGACTTTTTCAATTTACTTCATCCAGATCCATCAAAGGAATTGCTATCTCTGGCAGTTATGTCCTAATGAAATATATTTCTTAAATCATAAGACTTGAGAGTAGAAATTACTCCTTTGTCCATGAGCTATAGAATAGACGTTGTGTTGCATGAATCTTGTTATACCTCTCCATCAGAGCTCTTGGATAATCAGACCCATTGTCAATGAGCAGTCATATTTTGAAAGGAATCTTTTTTGTTTTTTTCTGAGCAGTAGATTTCAACAGAGACTGAAAATATTCCGTAAACCATCTTATAAAAAGATGTGCTGTCATCCAGGCTTTGTTATTCCGTTGACAGAGCACAGGCAGAGTAGGTTTAGCATAATTCTGAAGGGCACTAGGATTTCCAGAATGATAAATGTGCATTGGCTTCCATTTAAGACACCATCTGCCTTAGCCCCTCGCAAGAGACTCACCCTATCCTTTAATGCTTTGAAACCAGGTATTGACTTCTCCCTTCTAGCTATGAAGGCCAAGGTGGTATCTTCTTCCAATAGAAGGATGTTTCATCTACACAGAAAATCTGTTGTTTAGTCATCCTTCTTACTTATCTTATCTAGATCTTCTAGACAACTTGCTGTAGCTTCTCTATCAGCTGCTTACCTCACACTTTTATGCTGTGGAGATAGCTTCTTTTCTTACACCTCATAAACCAATCTCTACTAGCTTCTACTGTTCTTCTGCAACTTCCTCACCCCTTTCAGCCTTCATAGAGTTAAAAGAGTTAGGGCCTTGCTCTGGATTAGGCTTCGGTTAGAGGAAATGTTGTGGCTGGTTTGATCTTCTATTCAGACCGCTGAAATTTTCTCCATAATCAGCAATAAGGCTGTTTTGCTTTCTTATCATTCATGCGTTCATTGGAGAAGCACTTTTAATTTCCTTCGGGAACCTTTTCTTTGTATTCACATTCTGGGTAAGTGTGTGGCACAGGAGGCTTAGCTTTTGGCCCATCTCCGTTTTCAATAGGCCTTCTCACTAAACTTAATCATTTTAGCTATGGTTTAACGTGAAAACCACGTGACTCTTCCTTTCACTTGAACACTCAGCGACTATTATAGGGTTAATAATTGGCCTAATTTCAGTATTTCAGGGAATAGGGAGAGGGAGAGGGGTGGGGGAATTACCAGTGGGTAGGTCAGTGAGAACACATTTATTGACTCAATTTTCTGTTTTATCTGGGTACTGTCAATAGTGCCTCAAAATTGTAGCCTCAAAAATTACTGATCACACACACAGAAAAATCACTGATTACACATCACCGTGACAACTATAATAATAACAAAAATGTTTGGAGGGCACCTGGGTGGCTCAGTCAGTTAAGCGTCTGGCTCTTGATTTCTGCTCAGGTCATGATCTCACAGTTCAAGAGATGGCACCCTGCATTGGGCGCTGTGCTGACAGTAACAGAGCCTACTTGAGGTTCTCTTTCTTCCTCTCTCTCTCTCTGTCTCTCTGCCTCATCCTCATGCACTCTCTCTCCCTCCCAAAATGAATAGAAACTATAAAACGTTTTGAAATATTGGGAGAATTACTAAAATGTGACACAAAGACATGAAGTGAATAAATGCCATAAGAAAAATGGGACCCCAAGACTTGATGGGGTCCTTTGCCACAAATCTTTAATTTCTAAAATATGTACTTATCTGTGAAGGGCAATAAAGCGACTTATACCTGCTATTCCTTTAGTAAGAGGAGGCCTTGGCTCATTTAAGTTGGAAGTGAATCCACAAAATTTGTTAAGTGTGAACAGAAGAGCTGAAAAGCAAGGATTCTCAGAGACTAAATAGTGTTTGGCTCTAGCTTTGGAGAGTACCTTGATCACTTTTGTGGCAGAGGTAAATCAGCAGTACCAGGACAAATTCTGTAGGGTCCACAGTGAGGCTTTAATTTTCTGGTGTGTTGAGTTTGAGAAATCGGCGTGAGAAACATGAGGGTTTGAGGTGAAGGGACATCGGAGTGGTTGAGCTAGGATATACAGAGAGAAAGTGAGAAACCACACATATATCAATCCAGATGTTGTGTAAGTGTGTATTTTTAAGTTAGGGTAGCTTGGACATGTTTATATACCGAGGGACAAAGCTGAAATGTTACTGGAGAGGAGAAAAGAAAGGAAGAGATAATTAATGGAGCAAGATGTCTAAAGAGCAAGCAAGAAGAAATGGGATTAAAATCATAAGTGAATGGATCAACCTTAAATTTAAGACTTAGTCTTGTTTCTCACTTGGATCCTTGAATACACCCATGCATAGACCTTTCAGTTACCTGAGCCAAAGTACTCCTTTCCTCTTAAGCCAGTGTAGGTTGACATTCTGTCGCTTACAAGTCTTGACAAAGACAAACAGTGACAAAAATTTTCCTTTTAAGACGTAAGGATGGATGCAGATGATGTTGAGACTATGAGACATTTACAAGAAGTTACAGGATCCTTTCTGATGGCCAAACTATTTCTCTAAATTAGGAGGCAAGCTCACCCCTGAAACGTATGGGTGAGACAGGCTTAGGGTTCAGGCTTGAGTAGAGTAGTGATGGTTTAACATTGAGCAGGGAAGGAATAGAAAATAGTATGAAATGAGATGGCATTGCAAAGCTTAGACTGTGTGATGCCTGATTCGAGGAAATTTAACTAACTATAGAAGGTATTGTCAGATTATCCAATTTGCTAAGAACGATTTTTCAGAAAAAAACCCACATTTTTATCAAATGTTATGTTAATTCTAATATCCCTTGGTTTTTGAATTGGAAATCTAGGTATCCTTACCCTATATCAACTCTTCAAACTTGAAAATGTAGTTACATGATCTGGTATTCCTCATAATTGCACACATCAAACATTAACTAGACAAATCATATTAGAAAGGCTTCCCATTAGAAAGGCTAAAAAAAAACTATCATTTCCTCCAATGCTGATATTAATTCCCCTCTCTCCATGAAAGTGTGTTTTCGATTCCTTTTAATTAAGAATAACTAATGAATACAATTTATCAGTGTCTTAAAAAGTTCCTGATGAGCCTTGATTTCATGCAAATCAATTACAAATAATTTGTTTTTAAACAAAAAACACTGTTTTTCACTGCATTTCTGAAGGATGATATACTTTTAGATCATCAGGTAAAATGTTTATTGCATTTTATATATTGTATAACATGCAGGTCTGTATTTATATGCGTGTGCATACATATGCACATACTTGGCTAAAAAGCATTAAACAGGACTTTTTTAAGTTGTAAGACTCCTGTGAGACTTTTTTTTTTTTAATTTTTTTTTAACGTTTTATTTATTTTTGAGACAGAGAGAGACAGAGCATGAACAGGGGAGGGGCAGAGAGAGAGGGAGACACAGAATCGGAAGTAGGCTCCAGGCTCTGAGCCATCAGCCCAGAGCCCGACGCAGGGCTCGAACTCACGGACCAGGAGATCGTGACCTGAGCTGAAGTCGGACGCTTAACCGAGTGAGCCACCCAGGCGCCCCAAGACTCCTGTGAGACTTTTAACATGGCAAGGTGAATTATAAATCTTTCAGCATGCAATGTCTACTTGAAAATTCCTGGGGCTCCTGGGTGGCTCAGTGGGTTAAGCATCTGACTTTTGATTTTGGCTCAGGTCATGACCTTACAGGTTTGTAAGTTCAAGCCCCACATCCGGTTCCATGCTGACAGTGCAGGGCTTGCTTGGAATCTCTCTGCCATCTTAAAAAATGAAAACCAAGATTCCTATACTTTTCCCTTTTCCCCCACTTTCAATGAAGCAAAACTAAGTTCATGTAACACGTTTTTGGAAATTTTAGACAAGGAGATCTCTAAATCCCGTTTTACTGCAGCATATTCTATGGAACTTTATTCTATACTATTTTGTTCATGTCCAGTATTGTGACCATGAAGTTCCTACCTCATTTTACACACACACACACACACACACACACACACACACATACATACAGGGTCTGTATGCATTGTAATTTAAAGATGTAGCAAAAGCATACAACCTACAATTTAAATCTGCTCATCTTTTTCCTCATTTCTAATACGTGTAATACACGCTTTGTTTAAATCACAAGGATACGTGGTTTAAATGCGAGAGAAATATATATATCTTAGTTTATATTTAAAATTTGGCATGTATCTATTTGGGGCATTTCTAATGAAACATAATATGCTTAATTGCCTCGTTTTATTTTTTCTTCTTTCCATATTACTTTTTTAAATTTTTTAAAAGGTTTATTATTTTTGAAAGAGAAAGAGCAAGCAGGGGAGAGGCAGAAAGGGAGGGAGATACAGAATCTAAAGCAGGCTCTAGGCTCTGAGTTGCTAGCACAGAGCCCGATGCGGGGCTCGAACTCACAGACCATGAGATCATGACCTGATCTGAAGTCAGACACTTAACCAACTCAACCACCCAGGTGCCCCATTCTTTCCATATTATTTAAGGTAGCTGATAGCAGGGGTCCATATGTCAGAAGTTATTTTTAAGTTTCAACACTCACTAGCCTTATAATTAAGAAATAATCAAGTTTACATGCTTCTTATAGTTTCATCATCTGTAAATTGATTAAAACTCTCATTTTTTGATATAAATGTTGTGAAATGTTGTTTCATATAAATGCACAGTACTTGTCAAAGATGGAATATTTAAGAAATATTAGTTTTCATTATAACCTTAAAAGCATCATAGTTTTGATTTTAATGTGAGCCCTATAGGTTTACCTTGGTTTGTGCAACAATTTGGAATTGTAAAAAAATTCATGGTAGCAATAGTTTATCACCTTTATCAAGAAAAGATTATTTGTAACACCCACCAATATAACTTAGAATATAACTATTCTCCATCACTAATAACTAGAACCATTTTAGTAGGTCCTTCACGGAATTGACAGAGTTTTTTAGTTTGTTTTTTATGCTAACCCAGAACTTCCACTGAGCAAGGAGTTTCACATGAATTTCTGGAATGAGTATGCCCCCCACCCTGATCATAAAAGATTCTCTCTAGAAAATGAAGATTGTTTTCTTCTTTAAAAAAAAAAAATGTTTATTTTTATTTTTATTTTTGAGAGAGACAGAGAGAGAGGGAAGGAGAGAGAGATTGAGGGAGCGGGAGAGGAGCAGAGACAGAGGGAGACACAGAATCCGAAGCAGGCTCCAGGCTCTGAGTTGTCACCACAGAGCCTGATGCGGGGCTTGAACTCACAGACTGAGAGATCATGACCTGAGCCGAAGTAGGACGCCTAACGGACTGAGCCACCCAGGCACCCTGGGATTGTTTTTTCTTAAATTATTCCCAACTCAATTTTGATTCATGACCCTATTTAGATATGAGAACTGATTTGAGTCTCCAGATCAACTTCAGAAATTTACCTAGGTCACATGATTTTCAGCAGACATAGCAGAATTCAGTTTGAAATAATTTCAGAGGTATCCTGCTGCTCCTTACACACTGTGTATTTTCTACAGTATCAAAGTTAAGAGTGGTACTAATCTAATATACACATTAGGTATATACATTAAGTTACATGACATATATATATATATATATATACACACACATATATATATTTTTAAATTATAGTGCCAAAGCTAATTAATGATTATGTTTTTCTCAACTACTGCTTGAGTTATCATTTCCTTTCATATATATTTTGCAGATTAATAAGTGGTAAGCTTTGCAAAATGCCAAACACAATACAATTCCCTAGCTGTATTGAACACATAAATACTATATTCATCATCTACTCAATTCTGCTTGAATCAGTATTAGTATCAAAGTGTCTATTTTGTCCAAAGTTTTACCCCACTCTTGTTCTGATTTCAATTACACTTAGTATCTCTGCACAAGCTAAAAACACCAGAGTTTAGGCGATTTTCATCTTCAATTTTAAGACATATTTCCCTTTACTGACAAAACCAGATGAGATGAATATTTCATTCTTCTGTTTGGATTATAATTTCAAGAGAGCATGTGCCCTTTAAGCAGAAAAAAAAAAATCTTTATTCATGACTGATCCAAAGAACACTTCTAAGATGTACTTTTACTTAACGCAAAGCGGTTGGGATATTAAAAATGAGCAGTGCGTACTCTTTCAACATAAAGTTAGGGTTTTTAGAGTCTCCTCGTAAATAAACATAGTATTGATTTTCAGGTTTGGAACATAGAAAATGCACTGGTTTCCTTTTATGCTTTTATCTTCCCGCTAGCTGTAAGGAAGAGTGTGGGCGCTTTAAATCCTCTTGATGTGTCTGTCACTGGCACAATAAACTCCCCTCCTGTGCGGAAGAGACCCTTGTCTGTCACTGGATCTCTACGGAGGTGAAGATTGCCAAGTGGGTTTTCTGTCGACTTCCTAAAATGTAACCTCCTCATCTAGGCTGCCATCTCTAGCGTGACAGATTGGGTGGATGATTCCATCATCGCATCACACTATGTTTTACCATGTGGGGCCAGATGTCATCTTTGGGGACGAGAGTTAAAGCTTTTGTCAGAGAGTATTTCTCTTGTTTCGCTTAACATCTACTCACCTTTTGGTATTGAAAGAATAAAAAATACAAACTGATAACACTATCCCCAGGCAGAGTTTTCATGCTACCCAAAGCAGTCTTGGCAGTTATAAAGATCCTTCAATAATCTGTCAAAAACTGACATCACTGTGTAAAGAGCTGTTCATTTCTATATCTCATTTTGGATTGATGTACGTGCACTTTTATATCCTTCAGTTCGATATAACATTTGGCCTTTCATGTTCTCAGTTTAAGCTACAGGGAATTCAAAGCTATTTCAAAGCATAATTATATCAATCTGCATATAAAAGGCTCTATGTCCTACAGAGGGTTCGATGGAAAAGCAAACTCTTTCAAAGAAGAAAATTAGAAGTAATTCCCACAACTAAAATTCACAAAAGTTAATACATTTTTCATCTGATGAGAACAGTTTTATTTTTTTTAAGCCAATATAAGTTTAATCAAGAAAGTGATGGGGACTTTTGTGTGAGGTAGGGAGGGGACGAGGAAGAAAGGAGAGCAGAAAATTGGAGAGGAAGGCAAAGAAACGATGCACGTACATTATACATATTGTTCGATTATACACATCACATCAGAAAACATCAAGAATTCATATTGCTGTGGCAGACAACAGGATTCTCACTTCCATATTGTATTAGTTATCTATTGCCGCATAACAATATATTCCAAATTCAAATTCGTATGATTCAAAATTCTTAGTGCACTTTAACTGGGTGTCTCTGACTAAGGTCTCTTCTGGGACTGCACTCCAGATGTTGGCAGAAGCTCTGGTCTCCTTTGAAGATGCCGCCTGGGGAAGGGAGTCTGCTTCAGGGCTCACTCATGTGTTTGTTGAGAGGCCTTGATCTCGCGCCGCGTGGGTCTCACCACAGAGCTGCCTCCAGATCTCTGCAAGCAATCCAAAAGAGAATGAGAGCGTGTATAAGAAGCTTCCCAAGATGGAAAACATAACCTTTTCATAACTTAACATCAGGACCACATTCTGTTTCAGAGAAGTGGGCTCCGTATCTCAACAAGCTTCAAGGGAAGGGGGGTACTCAAGCGTTCAATACCAGGATATGGAAATCACGATGGGCCATTCCAGGGGCTGCCTACCCTGTGTATATACATCCATGTGAAGTTACTTTGGGCACTTTTTTTTATATTACCAAAGACTTTTCAAAATAGAAGTCCTGTGAATATGGTTTTAACCTGAAAGTAAATGTGACTACACGAATTTATTTTTTCCAAATATTTGCTCTCCAAATATGATCTTAGTAGTTTTCAAATGTTTCATAACTTGAAAATCGCAAGTACAGTTGCTTCAATCTTTAAAGTGACCCTTTTTGATTTTTTTTTTTTTTTATCATAGCATAAGGAACATTTTTTTTAAAAAACCTCCCAAACAAAATTCTGTAAATTCTGGAGCTAGCAAAATACTTAGCACCGAAGTTATGGAGCATATGGTTATCCTCGTCCCAAACAGTAAAATGCGTCTGTCTGTGCCAGCTCTTAATTACCGGCTCATTAACACTCAGGTGCCAATTGCTGGTGGCAAAGGCAATACCCAAATGGCCTAGTGTCTGTCATGCACAGTGTAATTACATTGACCTCAAGTCCTAAAGCTCGCAAGTCGCCTGATACTATTTGGACACTAATTTCAGGCACTATTCAAAGTAGAATGATATGGTGAACAAACCAATGTAATAAGAGAAAAGCACTATGAGGTTTCAAGTTATTTTTTTCATATGAAACTGTAACTTTAAAGACAGTCGACTGTTCTGTTACATACAACGACACATAGGACATGTTTGGTTTTAACATTACTGATCTAAAATTTTGTTAGATCTCAAGATAATGATAAAGTTGTTACAAGCCAAAAGTGAAAACTAAGTTGTTGTAATAGTCACGTTTGGGAAAATAGAAATTCCATATCATAGTTTATGATCTCATTTATTGTTATGTAATGGGAGCATTATTTATATCTTACATTTAAATTATGAATTCCCAGGGGGACCTGGGGGGCCCAATCGGTTAAGCGTCTGACTTCGACTCAGATAATGTTCTCACGGTTCATGAGTTCGAACCTCACGTTGGGCTCTGTGCTGACAGCTTAGAGCTGGAGCCTGCTTCGGATTCTGCGTCTCCCTCTCTCTCTGCCCCTCCCCACTCTCACTCTGTCTCTCTCCCTCAAAAATAAATAAACATTAAAAAAAAATTAAATATTAATTTAAATGTGACCAAATGTAAAGCAAATCTATATAATCCTAGCAACCAATAAATATGTACTTCCAGCAAGAATTACACCATCTCTTAATAATCTAAGAGCAGATTTCTTCATCACTTTCTGTTTAAGACTTTGCTATTACGTGCAAAGCTTATTTTTAAGGTTCCAGTTGAAAAGAGAGAAGGGATGAATTCATGCACGAAACTTAACTTTTTATAAAACTTCACAGAAACGAAAAGAACATTTTATATGGAAAAATCTACAAGAACCGTTAAAAGACAAAAAACAAAACAAAATAAAACAAAACACCCACCACCAACAACAACAGTGAGAAAACAACTGTAACAATATTTTGGAAGTTTGGAAGTGGACCACCAAAATGTTATCGACTTACTAGTTTTGAAAATGTTTAATTTTGAGCTGAAAGTTAAGAGTTTAAAGAAAAAAAAATCTGATTTATCCCACAGAATATTCCAAAGTCTCAGGAATTAATAGAACAAATTAGTTCTGAAGTGGGAGTGAATATAAAAATAAAAAGAAGGATCAAAAATGTCATTGAGAGGCAATTAGACTCCCAGGTTTCCCTCATCCACTGTGCATAAGTAGGTGATCAATTATCCCCTCTGGTTAGAAGACAGGAGATTTATTCTCGAAGGAGGTTAAAACAGAGGTGTCTACATCAGAAGACAGCAGGTACAGTTTAATGTGAGATCATCATACCCAGAAAACTTAGGATTTTGAGTATTCCAGACATCTTTCCCCAATTAACTTTCAGCATGCATGTGCCCAGGCAGAAGACCCAAAAATACTTCCCTGAATATCTCTAACTAGCCTAAGAAGAAAAATACACTGAATATATTTACACTGGGGTTTCCTTAACTAAATGATCCAGCAAGATCACCCTACAGACAAACATATTCAACAAGCTTTCCACACAAAACAGTTTTACCTTCAGCAATTTTGAATACTGTTTTTTTTTTAATAATTTATTGTTGAGTTAGTTAACATATAGCATAGTCTTGGCTTCAGGAGTAGATTCCCGTGAATCATCACTTATGTACAATACCCAGTGCTCATCCCAACAAGTGCCCTCCTCAATGCCCATCAACCACTTTCCTTTCTCCCCCAACACCCATCACCCTCAGTTTGTTCTCTGTATTTAAGAGTGTCTTATGTTTTGCCTCCCTCTCTGTTTGTAACTTATCTTCCTGCTCTTTTTTTTTATATTTATTTATTTTTGAGAAAGAGAGTGAGAGCAGGGGAGGGGCAAAGAGAGAGGGAGACAAAGGATCTGAAGCGGGCTCTGTGCTGACGGCAGAAAGCCCCATGGGGGGCTCAAACCCAAGGACTGTGAAATTATCACCAGAAGCTCAACAGACTGAGCCACCCAAGAGCCCCTAGAGTACTGTTCTTAATTATGGGTACACAGCTAAGTGTAAATGTCATCAGACATCTGCAAAAAATCCCTACCATAATTCCTGGAAAGAGATATTATTCAGGGAAAATGAAATGCAATATAAACTATCATCACTATTTTCAGATGAATAAGAGAAAATATTGAATACATGAAAAGAGTTCAAAATACCTTAAAAAAGAATTTTGGGAAAACATGAAGAACTTTTATACTTAAAATAATAATAAAATAATGAAGTTAAAAACTCAGTAGAAGGTTGGAAGATAAACATAAGAAAATCACTGAGAAAGTAGATTAAAAAACTGTAGAAAGTAGGGAAGAAAACATGAAGAATATTGGTAGGTCAGTAAAGGAGGTTCTATATTCAAATAATAAAGGATAAAAAAGATGAAAAAAAATGGAAGAAATGATGAAAACAATAATTAAAAAAAAAAAACCCAAAACTTGAAAGGCTTGGGTTTAAAGATTGAAGAAACTTAATAAGTGTCTGCAATTCAGATGAAAACAGATCCACATCAAATTACATGATATTATGAAATTTCAGAACTTGATGACAAATAGACCCTCCCATAAGAATCCCATAGGAGGTGGGGGACCTATGTTCATAAAAAGTTTAGTTTAGTTTTACTTTGGAAAATGTTCTACTTTAAAAAACAATATAGAAAACCTTTCAAAGAATCAAAGCTTAATATCTGACAAATTTGGTTTGAATCTAGTGACCAAGACCTACATCCTTCAAGGGGTCTCAGGGATTTTGGTCCTCTGAAACATACTGTTCATTCTTGCAGTATGACCAAAATTAAGCCCAATATATGTGTTGTCTTGACATCTGGCATAACCAGGAAGACTTGAAATAACCTAACTCCAAGTTTCTCTCTCCATTCTGCTCCCAAAGATAATATTCCCTAGCAGGACAACCCTACTGGCCAAAGGGCTCAGGTGAAGGTGGGTGTCAGTTCCCTACTAACTTGCAAAACAAGCCAATTCAAAAAGCCTATCCTATCTCATCAGAATCAGGGAGCACCTCACCCTCTTGATGCTACAAAGACTTGCCTCCATGACCCCTGGTTGTTCACTCTGTTTCTGAGTGCAGCCCCGTGAGGCCTTGTGCAGGATCCTTCCTGCCACCTTCCACCCCAGGGTTGTGATTATATGAGACTAACAAATTGCTGTTGGTCTATTCTGTCCTATGTCAGGTGCTACATAGTGTCCAACTCCATTCTGGAGCAGAAGTTTTCCCCTCACCAATGGAGTGATTAGGAGGCAAGTTAAACAACCCTAAACAAGATGATCCAACAATGACCCAGTCAGCTTGAATTAACTGCTCTTGGATAACTTAAATGGTTTCATGATACAGGGAAGGCTGCCTGGGACTAAACTGCTTGTTACTGGTGGACTTGCACTTCGGCCTACTGGACCCTGTGTTGTCTTTAGCAGGTATTTCCCTCCCTTTCCACCCCAAAATGCTCTTGTTCTAAAGAAGAGAATTGTGGTTAATTCCCTATACCTCAGCATGATGTTTTGTCAGTTTTAGTCTACATTTGGCAGGGGCCTCTAGGACCTCTGCCTGTAAAAGCAGTGATAACACAGCACCATACCTGGTCTTCTGGTTCTTCAGCTCTAATTACCAAGGAATAAGCTAGAGCTCTCTGGTCACTGGATCTAACTTGGGAATCATTACTAGCTGCTTGGGCAGCCATCTGGATGTTACTGTGATTGCACACCATCAGAGGGATTCCAGGGATGGCTCATTATGTGGTTCGTGGAAAAGAAGGACATCACTACCCTACAGAAGATTAATCATGGGACCTAAGTCACTTAATAAGTCATTTTAATAAGAGTCGTTCAGGCAATGGCATCTACCTTGCCCATTTCTTGTGCTACTGTTTCCCGTGCTGCTATCCCAAGTATTTTCCTGATCTCCAAGTATAGGTATACATGTCTGGCAACCCATGGACCAGGCACTGATGAAAAAAAAAAAAAAAGGAAGAAGAAGAAGAAGAAGAAGAAGAAGAAGAAGAAGAAGAAGAAGAAGGGGAGGAGGAAGGAGAAGAAGGGGAAGGGGAAAAAGCATTGGCTACCAGTTCCTCCCCAAACAATGGAGGAGGTAACACAAATGCCATCTCAATGAAAAGGCCCTACCAAGGATGCCTGGGTGGCTCAGTTAGTTAGGCATATGACTTTGGCTCAGGTCATGATCTCACAGTTTGTAGCATTGGGGTCTGTGCTGATAGCTCAGAGCCTGGAGCCTGCTTTGGATTCTGTGTCTCCCTCACTTTCTGCCCCTCCCCTGTTTGTGCTCTGTCTCTTTCAAAAATAAATAAGCATTAAAAATTAAAAAAAAAATAAGATAAAAGTCCATAAACAATGTTCCTGGGCTTGTCTTAGTGCTGCTGGCTACTAGCATGCCAAAGGGCTAACTTTCTAATCATAGGGCTTGACTGCATGACTAGCACCATAGACAGGAGGATTTTACTAGAGGTGAACCCTGACCTTGGGAACATCGCTTAACCCTGGAAAAGGAGATAGCTGTCTACAGGAGTTGCTGGGCTGCCAGGTTTTTCTCCTCCCCTATGCAGAAGGTCTGCATGAGGTTGTAAGTTTCCTGTGGACTTCTGATAAAGGAAACTGCTCTCCTTGGCCTTGCACTATATACCATTAGAGTGGTAGTTCTTGGCCACACACTGAGCTCTTCTGAAAACAGTCTCTCACAGCCCCCTGTGCATCTATTCCTCCATACCAAGCCAACCATTATGCCTTGGGTCGTGGAGCTAACATGCTCCATGCTTTGCAAGGCTCACAAGCTTTGCACAGTTATCAAGCCTTCCGTTCTACAAGCTGGAGTCAAATCTGACCCTCTGACATATCCCATCTGCAGGGTGGTGTAGCCCCACCTCTCCTCAGTTCCTTGACACATGACATGGTGGTAGAGGAGATCAACCCTCTCCTAGACCCCTTAGCCACATGGAGAGCCCCTTCGGAGCAATTGAGTGAAAAATTAAAGGGAGTTTATAAACTTTATGGGCCATATTGCCACTCTTCTCATATATGATGGAACTTGGTGGAATGTTGCTGGGTTTCATTCTTTATTCAGGATGTCCTTGTAAAACAACAGGACCTAAGGGTCAGCCATACATCAGGTAGTCATCTTAGCACCACATACCCTGGCCAGCAAATGGCTCCATACGTACATATTCATAAACTCTTGGTGTATTACATAAGAATTGCTTCCTTTGAGGTAAAGCACTCTGGGAACCGCTTGTCTAACAGAGACCCAGAATATAAATCAAGGTAGCAGATGTCACTACCTGTACTAAAGCCACGATTCAAGGCTTTGCCGGTATACTCTTCATCCTCTTTGGAACTTCAGAGATTATTGATAGTGGCCAAGGCATTCATTTCACTTCTTAAAACAGACAATGTTGGACTCTTGAAGAAGACATTCAATACAACTTCCATGCCCTCTATAGACCTAATGGCCCCTTCAAAGAATTCCAAATAGAGCAAATAACCCCCCGTGATTGCCACAGATATGGTTTAGTCTCAATCCACGTGCCATGGGGACATGCAGTCCCTGTACTAATGCCACCAGCTTCCTTAATTTCTTTTATTGGTCATAAAGGGAAGACCTCTAAAGTTCCTGTTTTTGAAGGTCACCTCACTATGTGGCCCTCTGTGTTGGGGGGCCCGTAGCTGATGTATTAAATTAAAAATATGCAGTTTATGATCTGCTGAATGAGGAGGCATAAGTCATCCATACACTTTTGGCAGATAGCTCCCTCAGCATCTGAGCTCCCACTTTGGGGAAGTAAAACCCAGGATTATTTTTTATCAATAACACAGTGTCAATATACTCACACAAAGGAAATAAAATCACAAGGTTTAGTAGTTACAAATCTCAGGGTGGGGGGCAAAGAGCCAGGGAAAGGGCAGTCCCCTGTCCCAGGCCATGAGTAAGGAGACAGACAGCAGGGTAGTAAGCACCTGTAAGGTGGTTGGGGTGGAGATCACTAACTTTTCACTGGCTTGATTCTAAGTGGTTGTTCTAAAAGGTGCCCTGGGAAAAGCAAAGCAGGAACTTTTGACGGGAATCCTAAGCTCAGGTCCTTATCTAAATGTCCAGACTCTGGGTCTATGCAGGGTTATCATACTGTGGAATGCTTAGGCAGCAACTCAAAATAGTTCTTTTTCTCATCACACTGCCTCTTCCTCCAGGTCAAGTGCCTACTTCATGTGTTGGAGAGGTACTTCTCTTACCCAGAAATCTCAGTTCATCACCAAGATAAAAATTGATGTCAAGACATCGGGGAGTCAATTTGATATGAGGACTAAAATTAAAGCTCAATATTATGTGGTGCCTTGACACCTGGCCTATCTTAGAGTGCCTTGAATGGTCTGATCTTACCTCCCTCATTCTCCTCTGGAAAAGGAGATCCAAAGAGCCGAACAGCTCTGCTGGACAGAGGAACCAGGCCCAGTTCATTCTTAAGTAGTGAGGTTTCATTTCCCTGCTAGCTCCACTGAATTCTCCCTGGTCACATCCTCCAGCAGGAACCAGAGAGAATCCCTCCCTCTTGATACCAAAAGAAAGCCTGCCTCTCACGGCCCCTGGTAGTGTCGCCCTGTGTTTCGTGTGATATCCTTCTTCCCCAGCCTGTGAAAATACATGACTCATAAATTGTTGTCAATTTCATCTGTCTGTCCAGTGTCAGATGTTGTATGTTCTCCATCCCCATAACTCTAGGATGGAAATCTCTCCCTCTCCAACAGGGTGAATAGTGGATGACTAAAACCACCCTTTACCTAATTTCTTCTTTCTCTTTCAGTATTTCACTAAATTAGTTGAAGTTAGTTGACGATGATTTTATAAAGTCCAGTTATTCAGACCTATTCTTGGTGAAGCAGCAGTTGCTTTATGGGATTTCTCTGGGAGATGTACTCATATTTGTTTGACTTTAGTTTTGCTTATTCACTGCCAACATAGCATGTTGTTAAGAGGAATAAAAATGCATATGTTAAGACAACATTTTATTCTAAATATAAACCATAAAAGGACAGTCAAAACTGTCTAGTTTCTTAGGCCACATTTCATGGTGCCTTATACATGAGAACCATCCTTAGAAATGAGCATGTGGCATAGGGGGAGCATTGAAATTTAAAAATATGAAGTGGAGTTCTAGATGCTATAACTTATTTTTGTATTTTTTAAATATAGTTACTTCTAGGATTTCAAGTTAAAATAAGACACAGGGACTAGAAATGCAGCCTGGAACAGGTGAAGAATTCAGTCAAGAGATAGGGTTCAGGCGTTAAGTTCATGGTTATGCTCTGCCATCATCTGGTCTATATTGGTCTCATTTTCTTCATAAGTAGGTTAAGGACCAGAATATTTTCAAAGACTTGCTCTGCACTAAAAGCCTATTATTCTGTGGGGCCCACTTAAAAAGAAATAAAACATAGAAAATAACATTCATTGCTGATAGTAGTTGATGAATAAAGGTCAAACACCATGAAGGTGTTTTGATTTAAAAAAAAAAAAAATCTGGGGCGCCTGGGTGGCTCAGTCGGTTGGGCGTCCGACTTCAGCTCAGGTCACGATCGCGCGGTCTGTGAGTTCGATCCCCACGTCGGGCTCTGGGCTGATGGCTCAGAGCCTGGAGCCTGCTTCCGATTCTATGTCTCCCTCTCTCTCTGCCCCTCTCCCGTTCATGCTCTGTCTCTCTCTGTCTCAAAAATAAATAAACGTTAAAAAAAAAATTAAAAAAAATCTGCTGAAAATGTTAGTTGAACTTAGATGGAAAGGAAATATAAATAAATAGATTTTATGATTCTTATAACTTTATTTTTATTTATGTATCTTCCTCTTCATTATGTAGTATCATGCATGTGTCACAAAAAGAGTGAGAGGGTTTTTGACTTAATCTGCATCCTTTTTAAATTAGTCAAGACCCCTTTTGGCATATACACTAGCCAAAGTTGCACAGGGAAAAAGAAGAAAACCTTTAAAAATATTTCTAATTTACATATTACATATGTATTACATATTACATATGTAATTATTTCTACATAAACATAATGAAAAAATTCAGGTTAAGAGACATAATTTAAATGATTCTAGTTATATTACTACATGGAGAATAAACTAGAATACAGTAGAGAGACTACTTTTGATATAAGGATAAAAATCTAAAATTTTATGGTATGTTTAAATATAACTCAGTTCAATTTCCACTTGGATAGCAAGCATAGCAAAAAATTGAATGATAAAAGGAAATTAGCAAACCCTGCTACAAATAAGATTACCTTCCTCACAAAGCTTTTACTTTCTTTTATGTTGCCTTATTTAAGTACAGCGTGATCCACTCAGGTGCACACAAAACCCCCGTCATAGTTACTTCTCCCTCTCCTTCATCAGTCAGGAAGCAAGTATAATGTTTTCTGAAATGTCTCCCAGTTGTGTCCTTCTTCTTCCATTTTTACTAGTCCAGACTGAAAGTTAATTGTGCTCAATTGCTTCTTAGCTAAATATTTACAATAGATCTCTGTTATCCCAAATTCTTTTTTTTTCTGTTTTTTTTTTTTTTTTTTTTTTTTTTAATTTATTTTGAGAGAGAGAGAGAGAGAGAGAGCTGCATGAACAAGGAAGGGGCACAGGGAGAGAGAATCTAAGGCAGGGTCCATGCTCAGCACAGAGCCGGAGGTGGAGCTTAACCTTATGACGCTGGGATCGTGACCTGAAACAAAATCAGGAGTCAGTCGCTTAACCCACTGGCCCCCCTTGCCGCCCCATTTTTCTTGTTTTTAATGTTATGAATTATCTCATAACATTATCTAAATTAGTAATGCTTTTACATTATGTGCAGCATTTATTTTCATCTTTTCATTATTATTATATCTAATACTGGAATAGACTCTTCTAGAGTGCCAAAGGAAGTATTACATTTAAACTAAAACTGTGCTTCATATGTAAACTTTAAAAATACTAATAGGGGCGCCTGGGTGGCTCAGTTGGTTAAGCGTCCGACTTCGACTCAGGTCACGATCTTGCGGTCCCTGAGTTCGAGCCCCGCATCGGGCTCTGGGCTTATGGCTCGGAGCCTGGAGCCTGCTTCCGATTCTGTGTTTCCTCTCTGCCCCTCCCCTGTTCATGCTCTGTCTCTCTCTGTCTCAAAAATAAATAAACGTTAATTTTTTTTAAATAAAAATACTAATATACTTTGGTCACTACACCCAACTGATGTGCGATTGAAAACACTCTTCCCACCTCAGCAGCAATACTCTTGACTAATAATCAGTGTTGTAAACTTGCCATGTAGCTTTATGAAATGTTATGCCAGTGTCACCTGATTCTGCATGATCTGTTCACAATATTCCCAGTTTCTCCCCTGTACTGGTCCGTATAATTGCAAATGCATTTTCTTAAGATGATTGAGACACCTTTGAACCCAGTAATATTTGCACACATTGTCATGTAAATCCATACATCCTTGTCAGAGAAGCAAGGCACACAAAGCAAGCATCTACAGAGGCATCCCAATGAGATAGCTTGGTATTCTTAGATTTTAAAATAAAATTTATATATCCTTTCTGTGTTTTACTCCTTTCTAGGGTATACCAGGTCACTTCACCTCATTCTTTATTGTATTTTAACTAGAAATACTCAACCATCTTTTATTTTCATTACTTTTCTCCTTGTTTTAACTTATATATGTATACGACCACATGAACTTTGAAAATCATAACTGCTTCTCAGTCTTTTAAAACTTACTGGAGAATGAAGGAAGACAATGGTTATATTCTCTTTCCTTCTTTTTGGCCTCACATTTCTTACTTTCTCTCTCTAATTCAACTTTACTTGGTACATTTTATTATAAACATTGTGTTGTCTCTTTGTGGTCTTTGTCACCCGGTATAAAATAAGGGTTCTTATCAGAGAGTGTCAAAAGAAATTGACTATTGATTGCCCACCAGTGGAAAAGCCCATGGTAGGAGCGCCTGGGTGGTTCAGACGGTTGAGTGTCCGACTTTGGCTCAAGTCGTGATCTCGAGGTTCGTGAGTTCGAGCCCCGCATTGGTCTCTGCGCTGACAGTTCAGAGCCTGGAGTCTGCTTTGGATTCTGTGTCTCCCTCTCTCTTGCCCCATCCCTGCTCATAGTCTCTCTCTCTCCCTCTCTCTCTCTCTGTCTCTCGAAAAACAAATAAACATTAGAAACAAATTAAAACAAACAAAAATAAAACCAGAAAAGTCCATGGTAGCTTGTTGAAGATCAACCAGGTTTTCTGACAGTCTAAATATTAATTAATAAAGGGGCACAGAATGTGTGTGTTTGCATATAGGATGATTCCCTTCATGTATTCCTCCATGAGTCTCCTTTGTGTTGCTTAATACCTCTCTCCATCACACACACACACACACACACACACACATCAATTTTGAGAAAAATGTATTGCCAGAAAACCTTGAAGTTGGCCATTCTCTCCATTGTTAATTAGGAAACACAACTAAGAATATAAACACTCTCACACTATGAGGATACAATTCAGTTTCAGGCTTATGCAATTCACCACACCAACGCTTGTTTTCTTCGCTTTTTTCATGATTAAAAGAAGAGTCACTCACAATGATAAAGGGAAAAAGAGGATGGTGACTGTGTTCCAAATTAGATAATTGCAACATTCATTAAATGTTTCTTACGCCCAGGCAGACTGGTTGAGCAATGACCCAATGATTAGCAACTGCTCTCAAAGAAAAGTAAATATGTAAGATGAAACAAAACAAAAACTGTCTTCAATTACACAATATTCTCAATAGAAGTTTTTACATGGATTGATACATTTCTTTTAAAATAGAAATGCTCCCTCTGAGACATTTAGTCACAGATTAATATGAACTGGTTTATTTGATAAATTTAAAACCCTAGCTTTCAAAATAAGGAAATAAAAATTGCGATTGATTAACAGAGAAAAGCGGAAAATAAAATAATTTTGAACAACCCGAGGACAGCTCTAGAGAACCGGGTCTGCCGAGCTAAGAAATTACAAGTTCAACAAGTCTACAGTTAGAACCACCAGTGAAAAAATCCATTTGATAGAGCAGATACTAAGTACTGCAGATTTACAGGGCACCCCTTTAACTAATCCTGATGTAATCTTGATGTTTACAGGTCATGATGTAGAAATGAAGAAAGACATTTTCAAGCTCACCAGGTGCTTGCTTTCCAATAAGGACTATTTGAAAGAGGGAATTTCCCAACAAGTGAAGTTAGACCAACAAGCAGATCCCAGGCCCTCACCAGACCATGTCAGTTATCAGAAGGACAAACTGTTAATATTTATACTAACAGCCAGTATGTTTTGAGGGATGTTATGGAAACAAAGGGGTTTTCTTATGCTCTCTGAGACCCCAGTCAAAAACAGAGAAGTAAATGAACTATTATTTTACTTTCTGAAATTGCTCTCATCAATATTGGGGCTCACACTGAAAGGACTGAACCTGAATCTCAAGGAAATGCCCTAGCTGACTTTCCTGCACAGACAACAGCAACAGAATCTTAAAAGTTGTGGCTCAGGTGGTGGACTTTATTCTGCTTCGGCAAAAAATTAATCCTCATTGTCAGACTTTTTTGTCATCCTGATGTTCTTGGCACATAGTAATTGTCTGTTCCTGATTCAGAAAAAAAAAAAAATAATAATAAGATAGGCAAACAGTGGTTTAAATCAAACAGTTTGGGGCTATGGGAGACCCAAGATGATAGTTTATCCTGGCTCCCTAGTAAACCCCAACTTTGGGTTTTTGCACTCCTTTATCTGCCATGGTGCATTTAAGAGGACTCAAATTATGAATAGACATTGGTATAGCAACTTCTATACAATTGAAAAAAACAGTTTACTACCAACATCTAACCTGTCAGATCCATAACACTGGAAAAACTATTTTTGTCCCAAGAGGCCTCAGACTTAATCCTTCTGGTCCTTTTCAGCACTGGAAGCTGGACTTTATTCAACTGCTACTTATTATGGGTTATTGATATGTATTTCTTATTTTATTTATGTTTCCACATGGTTTGGAGCCTCCCCCTGCCACAATGCTGATGCTCTCGCCATGGCAAAGAGATTATTAGAGACTGTGTTTCCCACTTGGGGCATACCTTCCACAATCTCCAGTGATCGAGGCACCCACCTCACTGGATAAATCATATGAGCCTTAATGAAAATCTTGCAGACTTCTTGGAATGATTGCTGTCCCTATTATCCTCAGTCATCAGGCAAGGTCGAGAAAACTAATGGGATCCTCAAACTCAAAATCTCTAAACTTGTTGGAACTACTGGACTCCCTTGACCTAAGGTATTGCCTCTGGCCTTGCTGACTGCTCGCAGATCCCTTTCGGGAAACAAACTAACTCTACATGAGATAGTCACCAGTAGACCAATGTCTATTGGTATACAACTTTCTGCTGATCCCTTGTTGTCATGATAGTATGACTCCTTACCAAAAGTATTTAATGCCTTATATTAATATATATTAATAAATATGTAAATGTCTTATTTAGTGTCTTATATACGATCATTATTTAACGTTTCTAAGTATCAACAGATTAAAGAAGACTTCCAAGTCTTGGGATCCAAGATCCCAATTCAAAAGATTCTGTTTGTTGGTCATTGTCTGAAGCCTAGTGACTGGGTATTCTGGAAACATCAACCTGAGCCCCACTGGAAAGAACATTACTGAGTCTTCTTGACCACTGACACTGCTGCAAATCTAGAAGACACTGAGTCTAAGGTACACATCTCACAGCTAAAGAAGGCTTTACCTGACATCTTGGCCTGTACAGACGCTGAAGACCCCCAGATCAAACTGACAAGGAATAGAAGCAGCTGACATGAATGTAGGCTCCTTCCACCCAGGACACCAGATCCACATTTCATACTTTAACTGAACATGAAAGCTTTTTTTTTTTCCTTCTCTTTCTTTCCTTTACTCTGACATTGGTCTGGAAAGATACACAACACCCCCATCCATATTTCCTACACCAATGCTAATGGGGGTGAACTCATCAATCTTGGAAGTCTCTTACCAAGTTCCACTTTTATGATCAGAATATACAGTGCCTTGTTTTTTTCCCTTTCTCCAATTATAGCTGTATTTAGGCAGTTAGACCCATATACCTATGTAAATATTTGTACAATCCCACTCCCACATTGCCATGAGCATCTGCATCAGATCTGCCCACTAAGAGATCTCTTCAGCAGCACCCATCTTTGCAAGGCCTTTTTATTTCAGACAATGAGATTTACTTTCTGAATGTGCTGAGAACCTAGTTGAGCCCTGGGTTGAATGGGGCAAATGCATTAATCTCTGTAAACGAATCCATTAACAGAACCTCCTTAATGGGAATGGTTTGTGCCCTAATTGGCTTTGTCTTTGTCTATGATACTTATCATTCTTCTTGGACCTGAATACCTAGTTATGGCTGGTACATAACTGGGCCATGCCTCTTGGGTTATCCAACTGTGCCTCTAATTTTCCACAAACTAAGATACTTCGTGAATTGACTCCCCTGAATTCACACCATCCAATTAGAAAGAACCTCTCAGGAGGCACTAGTGACTCAGGATTTGCTTCCTTTGACAGGGCCATACTTCCTTGGCCAGGAGTAAATGTAAATGAGAATATGATGGGAAACCTCTCTCTAATTCTTGAAGATATTGTAGAATCTGATGCTAAAACAATAGCTACCCAAGAAAAATTTTTAGACGTTTCTGACCAAGGTAGTTCTTAAGGACAAGATAGCTCTTGATTATCTTTTTTTTTTTTAATTAAAATTTTTTTTTTAATTTATTTTTGAGAAAGGGAGAGACAGAGCATGAGCAGGGGAGAGGCAGAGAGAGAGGGAGGGAGACAGACAGAATCTAAAGCAGGTTCCAGGTTCTGAGCTATCAGCACAGAGCCCGACACGGGGCTTGAACTCACAGACTGTGAGATCATGACCTGAACCGAAGTCAGACACCCAACCGACTGAGCCACCCAGGCGAACCAGCCCTTGATTATCTTTAAGCTCAGCAAGAAGGTATCAGTGCTATGGCCAACACCAATGTGCTGTACCTGGATTAATACTTCTGTGGAAGTTGAAACCCAGTTATATAAGATCATTGAGCAAGCCACTTGGCTTAAAAAGGTGACTCTTTTAGGGGGGTCTTTCTTTGACTTTTTTGATTTTGATGGGTTTGGGTGTGGGGGACCATGGCTCCAAAGTGCACGCCACACATTAAAAACTATCCTGCCTATTATAATTATAATAATCTCCCTAGTGCATTGTATTCTCTCAAAAGCTTTAAATGTATGTTCACAGCTGCTAACCACCAAGAAAATGATCTCCCCAAGACTGGGATTTCAAAAAAAGAAGCAAAGAGAATGATGAATCTAAGGACTATGAACCTGGAACAGTGACCTATGGAAACCACACAAAGAAACAACAAAAGCTGCGAGTGGTAGCCGAGAGGGGTGCTAATGCCTTCAATTTTGATGACATATCTCAGTCAAGCTGACAGTCTGATCTAAAGGAAGGAATTGTTAAAAAGGAAACCACACATCCAAAATGGAGTTGCTTCTGCTAGGCCCGCATTGCCAAACAGGGGCTTTATTCCTAACCTAATTGTAGTTTCAACCTTCCCCAGAAACGCAATCTTAGTCAGTCTGGAATTCTCTGCTCAGCACCAGTGAAGTAATCCACATAATAAGTCCCTGTTAGCCCCCCAAAGGGAGGCGATCTTGCCTATCTTGCCTGAAATAGCCCTTTGTTTGGTTTATGATTCCCTTGTTCTGGATTTATGAAACCTTTCCCTTTCTGTAGCCCTTTGGAGCTCTTTTCTACTTGCTAGATGAGATGTCAGATTTCTGAATTGTTCGATAAAGCCAGTTAGAACTTTAAAATTTACTCAATTGAATTTTTGTTATTTAACACTGTCCAGACTCATTTTATGATATATCATATGCAAAAAAATATGATTCTGTCAATTATTCAGTAACTCCAACAAACATTTATTTGCATGGAAATAGAAAGTTATTCAAAAAGCACACTGGGGGTCAAGGGGAAATATCAGGTAAATATATCCTAGTGCAATCATACATATATATATTTTTCAATAGTAGGGATGGAGGGCTATTTGAGAGTTGCAAAGGGGGTGAGGGAAATGACTGGAGCTCAGCAGCTGTGAGTTTTACTTCCTGGACTCCATACCACCAATAAATAGAGAGGCAAAGGTGAACTGAGCTGATGAGTAGATACCAAAGGCAAGTTAACTTTCATCTTGCAATTTTGCAATCAGCGCTGCTTAAATACAACTCAGAAGCAGACTAGAGTTTTGAGAAAGGAATGATTTCCATTTGTTGCCTGTATTCCATACTTTTGAGCATCAAGAATAGCGACAAAGTGATGAAAAGCAATATTAATAATTAAATACACCACTTAATGTGCGTTAGCATTGTGCTATGCATTTCACACATGTCAGTTCACCTAATTCTCATAAGAATTTCACAGCTAAGTGTACTTCATATTTTACAAAAGTAAAGATCAAAATTCAGATGTGAGATAACTTTTTGAAAAGATCTCCCCTGACTTTCTATAGCATTAAAGAAATTTAAATTTGAAATAGTGATCATACGATGCGGTGCTTTTCAAACATTTGGGTAATGATTCACAGCGAGAAATATATTTCACATTGTGACCTATTTTACACATGTATCGGAAAAAAAATGTTTCACAAAGAACTATTTGTTTTTACCATGAGTGACGTGTTTTCATACTCTTCTACTCTACTTTTTTTCCTATTCTATTTACTTCTAGTTTTATTTTTATGTTATCGTCTTAATACACTGAATTACTCTTGTGACCCACTATTGGGTTTTGACCACAAATTTGATTACTTAATTATTTGACTGTTGAATTATTTAACATTTTCCTATAGTTTCTTTGGTTCTCAAAGCAAACTAGAATTTTCATGAAGGCAGATATTACTATGCATTCCTACCTCTCCTCATTGTTGGACCTTAATAGAAGTGTGTAATTTAACAAAATTTAATTTTTACATCTGAAAATTCATAATCTTGGTTACATAGAAGAGTCCATGATATGATTCCCAGAAAGGGTAAAAGTAAGGGACAGGAGGGACAGGTCTAGGGGAACAAAGCAACTTGTAACTATCACTGTTAACATTCTCTTGAGAATCATTCCTGTATATTTTTATTAGTTTTTTTTCCACCATAGGGCTGGCTTTATTAGACATAAAGAGCAAGAGAAATACCTAGTCCTATCCCTATCCCTTGTTTCTTCATAAAATGAGTTTCTGTCCAGGTATGTGTAGTTTGAACTCAAGAAAATTGGTTACGTAAACCACACATTAGGTTACAAAGCACACTTTTCTTTTACCTTTTAGTTATTTCGGAATATAAATTTCTGTAAGATTTGTCCAGATTATTGTTATCATTATTAAAAAACACTATACCTTAATTTACGTTTTCTTCTTGGAATATGATACCCATATGAATTTTATTTTTTTCTTATGTGTCCATTGATTTTAAATATGAAATAATTTGTGTCTAAAATTTTAGATAAAATATTTTCCTTTTATTGCTCGAAGGCACTCCTGTGTCAAACATCTACATTATTCCTTGTAGGCCCTTGGTATTACTACAAATCAAAAAACTTAAGAAGAAAATATAACAATAGGTGGAAAAATATATACATTTAAAATATTCATTGTGGGTCTCATGAGAATCATATAGAATTAAATGCCTACTTTCAAAAGTGTAAATATCGCAAAATCCTTTAAACCTAGCATATGTTTCTTCGAATGAGACTCAGTTTTGAACAGATGTCCCCTTAGACCTGTTATATTAAGACTGAATTTACTAAATCAGCATTAGTTGTTTTTAAACTTAGGGCCATATTTTGCCACTGATTTTTATTCAAAGCTCCCACGGGCGTCAGTGGAAGATCCATGCATGGAAAAATGGCATAATATGTATCCTAGTTTTATTTATTTCATGTGTATACAGCAGTATAAAATAATATATTACATTTACACTCATTTTACTTATGTATTATTATAGCATTCACAGTAACAAACACTATAGTTAAGATTTAAACTCATCTTTTGTTATAATACCCTGTTTTCACTCACAGATAACTGTCTTGAAAATGTGTTTAGAGCTGAAATTCCCTGCTTACTTTCAGCTCTATGATGTACGGAAGTATTGGAAGTCTGAGTTCTATCATTCAGAAGTTTTTGAGTCTCATGCGAGATTTTAATATTTGCATCATTAATGCAAAAATTGCACGCAACTCAAAAACGTCTGAAGTGTAAAACTTCAAACTAAGCATGTGACAAGTTTTCAAGAAATAAAAGTCATTTTTCTAATTTTACAAATACTTAAAAAATAACAGTGGTTAGAAATACATGCATGCACACTAAAGGTATTAGAATTTTAGTCATATTATTGCCTTCAATACTCTGGCGGCACCCATCTCCCAACATTCTCATAGAATGCTATAATCTAAAACCTATGCCAAGTTTTAGAAGAAACAAAAATATTCTATTGAACAGTAGCTTCACAAATTACTGTATAAGGATTTTGTTCGACCTAGCAGAGGGATATTCCTTGAAGTGCTAACAATATATATAAAATAATTTTACTACTCCATGGCATAAAAAATATGGAATTTTGTCATTTTCTGTTTTTCCTTGTTAAAAAGGAACATAAAAAGGATGTTAAGTGCAAAGCCTTTACCACTACAAAATTAGAGTTTTGAAAAAGATAAAGAACCCAAGAAATTGCAATATGAAAAATATAAGATTTTCAGAAAAATTATCAAGTATACCAAGATTTTAAATGTTTTTGAGTTCCTCGGGTATTAAAAGCACACATAGAAATATGAGGGGGAGAAAGAAAACCACATGTAATGACAAATAACAGTGCTATGATCAGTCAGCACCGTAAGTAATTTTCTTTATGCTGCCTAACATTTGCAACATTCTGAGTCAGTAGTTGTATTAAATATTAATTTTACTCCAGTAAACTATTTTTGTAAAGTTAAAACGGCATAATTAATAGACAGTTATTAAAGTTTATGTTGAGAATTGTGAGGATGTTTTTTCTTCCTCTTATTGAAGAAATAAGAAGGTTTCTACAGTACAGGAGATCCGGCGGCAAATTATAACACTATTAAGAAATGAAACAGGAGGAAATTAAAAGGAAACGGGAGTAATTAAAATATTTAAATCCTCTACTATAGTACTTAATTTGCAATGTTTGATAAAGGCATTGCATTTAATATCTTCAAAAAACAAAATATACATATTTCTCAATAGTTCCCAAGAAAGATGATACACTTAGAGTGATACCATTATATCTGTAAAGTAATTATGATGTGATACTTAAATATTGATTTAAAATGATTTCACAAAATTATGTTTACAAGGTAAGAATTAGAATTTTACACGTGGAGAAAATACTTCTAAAAATTGTCGTTTGACATACCTTTGAAACATTAAGACACTGTTTCCACAGGAAAATATTTTGACATTTTTACTACTTTAGAACGAACCGTGTTTATCAAGGAGTAAATGTCATGATCATTCGTTTCTGAAGTAATTTATTGATGAAATGTCATCTGATAATTTAGATAGTATTTTTTGATATGTATGGAATTATGTAAGACTGGATATTAAGATGACTAGATTAAATAGAAAAACTATTCTAAAATTCCTTTTCATGGTAATCTAATACATGTTTTTTTGTAAACCTTTATTATTGATTGGTTGCATTTTTCTATTTTATAGTCCCCCTCTCATTGGTAGAAAACATCCTAGCCAAATACCTAAAATTATATCATTACTCTCTGGTAACTTCTGATTTATTCTGGATACAATACATGATTAATAACTGTTTAGCATTTTAGCAAATTCTATCTTTCCCACAAATTGGGTAAAGTTTTCTTGTTTTTGTTGTTTGCTTTTGTTGATTAATGATATAATTTAATAATTAGAATGTAAATTAGAATAACTGTTACTATGATATATAAAAAACGAATGCGTAAATATATGGCATAAGAAGTTTGTTCAAGGGAGATGATATACGATGACATAAAAGTCTAAATAATTAAAGAAACCTTCTTAACATTGAATGAATGAATATAAACATAAGACATGAAATGAATATAACCTTATTTTTAATGCATGTGATAAGGCAGATGGATGTGTGTTTTCCGCCATAATTGGAAAATGATGAATGAAAGGTTTTAATTAAAGCAGTGATTCAACAAGAAAATCATTTTCTTGTTTAAAAAGCAATTACAACAAACAGACATTTTTCCAGCTAAATTATATAGAAACATATCCTTATTAAAATAGTCTATCATTCAAAATCTTAATGAAGTAGCGCCAAAAGTCTGAGAAAATGTTACTGCCGCACTTTTGTGAACATATGTGCTTTTGTGTCATAGGCGATGGATTGGTTTTACGTATTTTTAAAGGGTCCCCAAAAGACTGGAATATTACACATACTTCAGTAGATAAAATGATTGGGATTACGACGTATTAATCTCTGTCATTTGATAAGTCAAATGAGTGATGCCAAGATATCACTCAAATCTACATATCAAGGTCCTCTGAAAATATGTATGCATTTTATTGTTAAATCGAAGGAAAATATTCCCATTTGCATGACCATAAAACTAGGTGGGAAACATTTGTTATGTGTTAAGCTTTAGTCTGCTCTTTAATAACATAGCACAGCTCAAACTTTCACTGAATCCAGAAGATCAGTTAGCAGTTAAGGTAAATGTGTCAAAATTGATCTGTAATTTGGATTGGGCAAACATTTAGAAACGTTGAAGGCTTTCTTAGGAGGGAGCTTTGAGAATTCTGTTTTTTGCTAAGATTATCTCACATCCTCTGATTTTTCTCTCTTAATTTCTCTCTTAGTTAAGCAATAAACAATAGCTGGTAAAAAGAAAACTATGTAAAAGAAAGGAAAATACATCTAAATGAATTTAATAATTAACTTCGTGGACATGAAAATAAAAGGCAAGCTTAACTTTTCAAGGCTGACTGAAAGAATTTTCTCATTAATAAAACACTGACTATATTTAAGCTATAAAATCTTCACATGTAAGATAATACTGAAACAATAATGTACCATATTTCTATCTCCAAATTTATTTAACTTATTTTAAATTTAGAGATCACTTATATCTTATAGTTACTCTTTACCAGTTCAGATACTTATATATCTCTATATGTTCATATAGAGTTATAAATAGATTTTATATTCATGTGTTAGTAAGAGTCACAAAACTATGTAAAACTATGTAAAATAAAATTCTGTGTGAGTTATACGGTTGAGGACTTCTTAAAATAGTAATCTCAATTACGTATTTTACACCACAAAATGTACAGACACCCAGTGTTTGTTTTTGTTTTTTTTTCTAACAACAAATACAGGTGGATTTATAGATTCTTTATAAAAGCTTTAAATGATTCTAAATTCAAAGCCATAGAAATAGAATCGAAAGAATGTAGATTGTTAGATATTCTGATATTACATATTCAGTGCTCTTCTGATAACATCGACAGCTATATCTTTGGCATTGAAAATTCAGTACAAGTTCTTGACAAAATTGTGTAGCTTAGAGCTTCATTTTCTTTTAAACAAGGAAAAACAGGGTTGTATAAGATGAAAATTGGGAGGAAACTATTAATGATTATTCTTTTCTTAGTAAGTTTATCTTTGGGACCCTGAATTACCTTCACTTTACTATATGATGTGGACTGTATGAATCCATTTAAAAACCAACTGAGTTGTACCACATTTTAGGAAAATTATATAATATAATATATATATTTTATATTTATTTAGAAGCTTTGAAATAGTACAGTAAACACTTTGCAACACGGTGTATAAACTACAGAATGTCTTTGATATTTTGTGGGTCTTCAGAATACAACATTTTTTATAACCCACAGGTGAAAAGAACATAATCACAATCTGTCTTGTAAAGTTGGAATAGTTTGGGGAACACTCGATCACACAAAAAGAATATAAAACAGTCAAGTTTAAAACAGTGATATTGCATTTATAATGCACAAATTTCCTTTATCTTTATGACTGGCTTCTCGTGGTGAATATAAACATGTAAAGGGCTCAGTGACATTTGGAGAGAGAAAGATATATAGTGCTGTAAACAGGCACACACTGATCGGAGAGGCAAAAGCAGTTGCCTCTAAAGTTTCTACAGTTCTGCACATTTCAACTCATTTCTCAGGCCTGCTGAGAGCAATTAGGTCCTATAATTGGCCACGATGACTCCGCCGGCAATCTAGTACTCGGTTACACACAACTAACTGATGGCCAAGATAATGAAGTTGAAAAGTTGATGCTTTTGTTGGTCGACTTTGTGCAAATCATGCTGCTTCAGGTAAATCCTGTAGAATTGACTAGCATATCCTTTTCCGTGCTGTGAAAAAGAAAGAAAAATACTCTAAGAAAAGGAGCCTGCGTTTGGGAGTTTAGAATTGCATGTTACTGGAAAAGAAACAAATACAACTGGAAATAAGTCGTCTCCCTATACCAGACCCGCGTCGTGTCAACGTCTTTCAGTGTTAGCCTTGGTTTCTAATTGTCAAGTCAATCCGTTGCGTGGGTTTCTAAAAATGTCAATTTTGGTATTTTAGAAAATGAGTTTTGTGTGGGAAAGGTATGTTTTATATATCAAACACCAATTATGTGGAGATTAAACTTTTGAAGTTACATACAGAACAATCCCCACTTCATTACTTATGCACGATCAGAGTATAGAAAAAAAAAAAAAGTGTGGCCTGTAAGCATTCTAGAATGAGTCATTAGAATATCTACAAATAACTGGTTATATGTTTAATTGAAAAAATTCCAAATTATATATATTAAATCAACATATCATACAGAAACCTGTACTAGAAAATGTTGATGTAATTAAAAAGTTAAAAAATGCTTCACATTTTCTGGTTTTACTTTACTTCATCGTTTATATTATGTAAAAACCAAACCTTTTAATGTGTACAAAAATAATAATAATAAATTTATTCCCTAAAAGGAATCCGTTTTCTTATAAAAGGGTGACAGGAAAAAAGATATTGAATTTGGTCCAGTCTTATAAAATGTACTGAATTATGAGGTAGAATTTCCAAATCCAATCATTTAGATTTTATGATTTTAAGTATTTTATTTATTTATAATGATAACGGATATTTCTTCCTACCTTTCTATAATCTTTATATTAGGCAATGAGCACAATGAGAGCAGAAACTGCATTGGCTAGGTCAGCATCTGGCACGTAATAGATATATAATGAAAATGTGCGGAAAATAGTGTTCAATTGTGATAAAAAGCAATTCTTTTGTGTAAAATCGATTGTAATAATATATATACATATATAAATTAAAATATAATTAAAAATTAAGAATTACACTAAATGGCATAACTGGATTGTTTCAATCTGGTAAATAGTTGGCTTTTTTGTTTCTTTTGTTTGTTTTTTTTAACACAAACATAAGAACATACTGATCAGAATAATTTTTCTTCTGTGGTATTTCCATTTATTTCAAGTAGATTATCTAGTTAATATATTTTTCTTAATTTATTTCTCCAATTCTCACATTTATTTTTCCTTACAAATTCAGTTTCTGAACAAATCACCAAACGTTTCTTCCCTAGGTCACCATTTAGCAGACACATCAATTAAAATTGGAAAAGTCAGGCACCATAATTGACAGAAATAAAGTGAAAATGAATATTTACATGTCCCTGGTGGTAACTCACATTGAGCAATCAAAATATATATATTTGTAATATAATATCATGAATTATAAAACAAGTTAGCTACAACCCAGGATTATATGGTAGTTATTATAACTTACCTGGTCATAATGCTATAGAGAATATTCTATTAAAGAAAATAGAAATTTTCCTCTTTTTAAGCAATCAAATCTTATTTTCCTATGTTCTTGAATTCGAATTCCCTGTTTCATGATAAGCGTGAATATATATAGTTTAAATATATTTTGTTTATACCAATCAGAATTTAAAATTCCTCAGTAAATTACAATAATTAAGCACCATGGAAATTCAGGTTTATAAAATGAATTTGAACAAATAATTGCAGGGGTCAAATAATTTACTGTCTAATCCAAATAATTGTGTGAGTAAAAGGAAGCACAGGACATGATCTTGTGCTTTCATGGATAACTCAGGACACGTGAACATTCTGCAAATAATACTACTTTTCTCAAAATAAGGAGGGGATACTACTTACAGGATGAAACTTTTTTTTTCTTAAAATACTGATTTATAAGAAACAACTTTCTAGTAGTTTGAGGACAAAACAAACTCGCGTGACCTATCCACAACCTATAGAGTAATTTATTATGTGTAAAAATTAATATACCGAAAAGCACATCGCAGTATAATGCAGAAATTAGTCAACCTAACACATATTTAAATCAGTAAAATGTTTCTCATTAGGTTAAAAAATACTTATGGAGAAACCCTTTAGCATGGATACTACATGTTTATTTCATGTAGTCAAAAGACAAAAACAAATTGTTTTTACTGAAATAGTCCAGAATTTTAAGAACACAGAAGTTTAGCACACATTATACTTGATACCTTAAATTTCAACATAAATTTAAAATGCATACTTTAGTTACTGCTTAGGGTTACTTGTGTGCCGCTTTTATTTAAAGTGCACCTATTTCAAGTAGTTGTATGAATAATATAACCGCCTTTTATTAAATTACCACCTCCCACCTATCTGTTAAGTCAGGAATGCAAATCTGAGTAGGACAAGTGTAAAGGCTGAGGTTGAAGGTCAGAACCAAGTAGGATGGGAAGGAGAGATTTCCTCTATTTCAGCATCAAATTTCCCAAATGTGAAGTAGTGCCAGATAAACTAGAGAAAATGAAATATTATTACTAAAGTTATAGTCACATACATTTTGTTTCAAGCCTCTTAAGAGCTGATTTTGAATACTGAATATTCATTGTCCTTGGGGGCTGTCTGGGTTAATGTTGGACATGCAGCACACAAATATATATACATATATAAAAGCAATGTTACTACATTTTAGAGTCAGTGCCAAGGACAGTTATCCCACAGTGTTAACTATTATGGGTATACATTTGCTGAAACATTTCAGGCTAGAGAGAATGGGTCAAATACGTTGAATCTCTATGCTTTATGATATATTCTACATATGTTTTGGAATTATGAAAGCGTACTTGAATTTTTTTTTTTTTTTGCTTTTTCTGTTCACTTCACAAATGCATTTTTCCCCTAGTTATTCATCAGCATACATAAGGAGTTGGTCACTTGATATAGATGAAAGATTTTCTTTTCAGTCAAATCTAAAGTAAAGGCATTGTTGGTATTCTTTTTATATCAATTTATTCATTCACTTCATTTATTCTTCAAAGTGAGTCATAAAAATCTTACATTTAAGACCTTTATATTATTTTCTGAACTATGGATGAAAAAATTACTCTTAATGGAAAAGAGATATTCAAATATCTCCTTTTTTATAATTTTGCATACATGTATGTATGCATATATTTAACATTATAGGTATGTATATATTTAACATATATGTTTTTAATGACACTTATGATGCATATTTTTCTTTGTAATTTTTTTTTAAGTTTATTTTTGACAGAAACAGAGTACGAGCATGACCTGGGGAGGGGCAGAGAGAGAGAGGGAGACACAGAATCCGAAGCAGGCTCCAGGCTCTGAGCTGTCAGCACAGAGCCTGACGCGGGGCTCGAACTCACAAACCGTGAGATTATGACCTGGGCTGAAGTCGGATGCTCAACCGGCTGAGCCACCCAGGCGCCCCGATGCATATTTTTCTTTATATTGTGTCATCCTGTTATTGCCTTTGATCATCTGTAAAGTATATTAAACTTTGGGACATTTACAAATTCTGATTAATGACGTAAGAAGAATAACTATAAGCATGTATGCTGCAGAAATAATTGTAAAAATAAAAGTGCTGATAATCTATTTATACCATGAATAATATTATAATTTGCCTGCCGAAAAATAATTTAGTATAATATATTAAAATGAAAATTAAATAACTAGAATATTCACATTTCTATATTTGCATAACAGGAAGCAAGTTATCCTTTATACTTTATGACAGTATGAACCACAGAAGCTAAAGAAATATATAAACGTGTGAAGTGATCTAACCTACTTCTGTGACTGAAAGAAAGAACAGCCTTCAAATATCCCAAATGATTGAGACTCCACTGCAGTGAAAAACTTCCAGATACTGAGATCAGTAACCTACTCCAGAGCGCATTCAAAAGTTTAATGAGCCTCAAGGTCAGGACACTTCTTTATAAGTAAAGTGAATCTAGCAGAGACAAGTTAAAGCCCATTACCCCTTCTAGAAGTCAGAAACACCTGCCCTCTGTGTCCTGAGTAAAAGCATATCATAAACTGAAAGATCGTTTAAAAGGAAGTCTCCATTAGAGATCTGTCCAGCTGAATAATCAATTCATTCACCTTTCCTCTATCTTATTCCTGAGACATTTTTGAGGATTCTCTTTAAAAATCTATTTTTTTTTCTGTTTAACAGTAAAGTCCAGAAATAAACATAGTAGAGGTTACTATTAAAAGTGGGTCACTGCTTGATTTCTCTTTTATCTTCCCACTTGAACAGTATTATATTTGTTTTTATATTTTAAGATATAATCGTACATTGTCCATATTGTAAATGCTTTCCTTTTCACAAAAAAAAATGACAAAAAGGTTTAAAATTTTAAGATCCATATAAGGCAAAAACTGATTAAATGTTATAATTATTATGAATTATAAAAAGCTTGAAAGCCTTCTGTTAATATAATATATATTGTCTTTTGTCTAATAGTACTAGCTTAGTGCAGCATAATCTTGAGGTCTTACATTTATTTCGTAATATTCACACCATCCTCATGTTAAATTTCCTTTTTTCCTTTCATCAAACAGTATGCTCTTTATTTTAGGTTGACAGAGCTAAGAGATTATAGAATACATTTAGAAAACGAGAGTTCATCTGGAGAAAGTGGTTCCCATATGTAAAGTTGATTAGTTTTTTAGAAAGAAAAATTTATAAAATGAATGACTCAAACAAGCCTTCAGAACATTCATGTGAGAAATATGTATTAAATCCAAGTGTTTAGTTTAGTCTTTAGACTTATGTAATGCTTACAATGTAGTTTACAATTAATAAATGTTTATTAAAAGTTAAATTCATGGGTGTTCGCAGAGATAGGTAATTGGCAAGCGTAGTTTTGTGGTATAGAATTTTACACCAAGAATGAGCAAAATGGATCATTTCTGAGAGAAAACAAGCATGTTGAGCATATTCTTTTCAGAAATATTAAAAAGAAAACCATTGCCTGCCGTTTTCATCTTTCAAAATGGCATCACTTGGACCACATTCCTATACAGGAGCCTCATACCTAATCTATTTGCAGTTTCAACCTCTCCCTCCCAGAAATCCAGTGTTAATCGTCAGTCAGAAGAAACTTTTCTTTTTGATTAGCGATTAGGGACACAAGGGCCCTCTCTCCTCCCCAAAGGAAGATGAGGTAATTTGCATGATAAATCCCTTTCTTACCCCCCCTATGGGAAAGCAGCCTTGCCTGGAACAATCCTTTCCTTCCTTCCCTTCCTTTCGTTTTGCTAATAACTTTCTTGTCCCACCTTTCTTCTATAAAAACCTTCCATTTTGTAAAATTCCTCAGGGGCCCCCTGTATTTGCCAGATGGGATGCTGTCCAATTGGTGAATCATTTAATTTTTTTTTTTTAACATTTATTTATTTTTGAGACAGAGAGAGTCAGAGCATGAACGGGGGAGGGGCAGAGAGAGAGGGAGACACAGAATCGGAAGCAGGCTCCAGGCTCTGAGCCATCAGCCCAGAGCCCGACGCGGGGCTCGAACTCACGGAGTGTGAGATCATGACCTGAGCTGAAGTCGGACGCTCAACCGGCTGAGCCACCCAGGCGCCCCTGGTGAATCATTTAATAAAGCCAATTAGATCTTTAAAATTTACTCGGTTGGATTTCTGTTACTTAACAACAGTCACCATCTCCCCTAAAAATCCAAAGTAACCAATACTGCTATATTTCAGTTGTGGTAAAGACTATATACCAATTTGAGGCTATGGATTAAAAATGAATTAGGACTCATATTCTCACTAAGAATGGTTATGTACAAAGATACTTTATTTTATAAGCTGGAATGTGCTCCCAATATCAAGAAGAGGTTGATGTACTGTGCAAAGCCCTGAATTTACTACCAGGGAAAATTTCAGAAATCATTGCTCAAAATTTATTTTCAAGCCAAACTTTATCATTATTTAAAAGGTTTAACAACCTTCAAAATAGGAGCTTCTATTTGTCTACAAGTACAGTCCACAACTATGACATATATCATGACCCTCACACAACTCTGTATGAGGATGTGAGTCTCCTGAAACATCATGGGTTCTTTCTAGATAGAGGATCCATAGGCTTTTAGAAATTTCTATATACTTGCGTGTGTTTATGTGCATATGGGTATGTGTTATTTAAAATGACCTTCTCACAAAGGTACATTTACAACTGGTTCACTAGAAAATATCTACCCTGTGGGTTACTGCAACCATGTCAACTATCACTATTATTTTTAACAGGAAAGCTGTACAATTATAGTAACTCAATTTTGTTTTTAAAATCTTTAATTCTAATTAGCTAAATTAATTAAGAGTGCTTTGAACTTTACAGCAAAAACCAGTGATCATGTATCAGCTCCTTTAATTAGACAATACACTTTGATTATTATCATTATCTAAATTGATTCAAGCTAGATATCTAAAAACACAGTAATCATGCATAATTTTTCCATCTAAACACGAGTGGTCAGTATTCTAAATATCTGTTCTTTAAATATTAAAACCATTAAGCTTTTAAATTATTTATGAAAAAATAAAAACCCATATGACAAGGTATTGCATAAAAGTTACAGATTGAAGGAATCATCTAGAAATGTGGAAAATTATGCCTAGAGGCTTAAGAAATTTTCCCTGAGAGGGGAAAAATAGTAGAAGGTGACAATACCTAGCACACATTGGCCACTCTGTCAGGCTCTCTTGATGAATAAAACCACTTTGCATCATTGGTATCTTAAAATCAAAGCTGGGGATTGAGTTAGTTTTTTAATACTTCCATCCCACATCGGCATATATTTAGGCAGTGGAACTCTAATGTATATTGCCCTCTATGTTTATAATATCATCGAACATTTTTCTGTAATCCTTTATCATAATCCACTAAAATATGAACACTATGATTTGTTCCAGAGTTATTTGAAAACCACATTTTTTTTATGTTGGTAATAAAGAAGTACCCTTGAAATATCTCTTGAAGACAAGCCACTCAGTTATCTTGCTTTAATAATGACAAAGGATGCTTTCATTTAAGTTACACAAATACCATTAGTTTATGTATCTAAAATTCTAAGAGGATATCCTTATACTCCTTTACAGAATAAATGGTTCTTCTTTTTTCTTTGACAATTATGAGCGATAACATTTACTGACATTTAGACGCTTGTATTTCAACTAGTTTTCTTCAAAACAACATTATAAGGAGATCAAATTAGTTGTTTCCCTGTAAGGTTGCAATTAGCATTAATTTTCAAAGCAGAAGACATGAAAAATGCCTGAATGGGATCGGTCATTCCTACAGGTATAAGGATCTTATGTACATAGACCTATCTGCAACAAACATCATTGTACCACAATATTAGATCAATTACTAGTGATGTGTGCACCTTTGTCTTTTATATGAAAACTAATCATAAATTCCAGCAATGAAAGATAGGAAAAACTTTAAAAACAAATACATAAAACCCTCATTTAAAAATATATAGCTATGCATTTAATTTATTAACCACTAATAACCTACTTAAGCCAAATACAATTTCAAAATAATGTAAGTAAAACCTTAGATAATTAAGCCATGAAAATAAATGCAAAATATTCAGGATTGGGAAATAAAATACTTATGACACAATTCACACAAATTTATTTTCAAAAAAGACACACACAATATACACAGCTTAGAAATTATGTATAAAAATATGGCTGTATATTTAATATACTTAATGATCCGATTTCCCCTAACATAACTCAGTTGCTTCTATGTGTAAACAAATAGCAGATTAAAAAGAGGAATTTGCAGGCTCAGATAGGGGTTGAAATGCTGACATACTGAGAAGTGAAAGCTGACCACTGTTTTTCTGTATTCAGAAAACAACCCTCACACTCAACGATGTCAGAAACTCCAAGACTACGTATGGGCTTCCATAACGCCTTGAGCAGGATTGCCAGATAAAATACAGAATGCCCTTACATTTGAATTTCAAGCAAATAATGAATAATTTGTTAGTATACATAAGCTCCATGCAACATTTAGGTGTCGTGTCATTTATTTGTTAAACCTGGAAGCCCTATCCTAAAGCATCTGTTTCATGACACCACAGGTGACACTAGTTACTACTGGGTAAATGGTACAGTGTTTTCTAGAAAAAAATGTTGCGTTACATTTTCTAATTATTTTATAACACTGTAATTCCTAAATTTCATATGTATTTCAGTCTACAATGATTTACAATTAAGATAACACATTTTTTAACTTAAGATTGAAAATTCAAAGAAGAAAATAAATAAATAAAAATAATAAAATTCAAAAGACAGAGAAATGAAATGCAGTTATCTACAATATAAATTCATATGTAATGAATTTAATATCATACACGAATGTAATCTTTATTGTCATTTAAATTATTTCTTTGTATCATGATTAAATTGTAACCTTGGTTTTGAATGAAATCTTTGTTTTTATGAGATGTGGATACAGCATATTAGATCAAATCTTCTTTCTCTTTTTGCATAGTAACATAATTTTTAATCATTTATTCTAAAATCTAAGCTTACGTATACATTTTAATTTTAGTTATCTCCTAGAAACTCATTAAACCACCTCCCTCTTGCCCTTCCAATTTAACCTATCATCAGATAATTAAAGATTTGAAAACTGGTACGCAGTGAACTATACTCACCTTTAAAATAATCGCAAACATGCGAATTGTTGAAACAAGATTACATTATGCTTGTGAAAGGTTAAAATAATTTTAGTTATGTACTAATTAAATGACAAGATTTGGATCCTTAAATAGTTGTGTTACATCTCATAACTTTACACTTTTGTTTAAATAGGATTCACCTTAATTACTGTAAATATTTAACCACATAATAAATAAAAGTAAAAGTCATGTTAGACACTTAGTATTTATGAAAAATACCACAATCAATCTAGAAAAAAATTCAAATTTTAAATAATCGATCTTTGCTGGGGCAGCAACAGATTCTGGTTAAATAGTATCGACAGTGTATGTTTATATATAAGATATCTATATCATTATTAAAACATGACAAATGTACAAACCTACCTACATATCTTACGATAAAGTTCTCACACAAAAAAATCAAAATTCTACCTTATGAAAAAAGAAGTATGAGATACTCAGTTGCCACAAGACCATAGAAAAAGAGTTGTCTAAGAAAACAATTTGAAAATAACTTTTGCAATAATGATGATGAGTAAAGATAACAAAGACTTAAAAACTGTTAGTTACATGGAAACCCCCCCAAACCTAAAGGAAAGTCAGTTAAATTGCCTGTAGCCATAGTTATCCTGTATTATTAACAAGTTCCTGCCCTTGCCCATAATCATGTATTTAAAGTGGATATCCTTTTATGTTCATGTTTAATTATCTTATATTGACTTAATTTTTACAAATATGTTTGTAAATTATATACAACAAACCATTGAAAAAATATATTAGTTAAACGAGCAGTTGGTGATGGTGAAACATGAGGCTTAGGGAGTTTTTAAAGAAAAAGTAATCAATCAGAAAAAAAAGAATAAAAAGACTAATACAGTTAAGGCCAGAATAAAAAGGACAAATAAATTATGGAAGGTTAAAAATTGATGAAACCCAGGGGAGAGTATGTTAGGAGTAGAAATGGTTAGGTTCGGGGATTGTTTGTTTGCTTTGGCATTAAGAGATTATTACAATTCTATTAATTTGCATAAGTCGGGAAGATGCCTAGATAACCAAACAGGGGAAAAAAAAAAAAGTTCTCAGTTTCAAGGTGTTTCATTTATTGATTCATTGATGCAGTCTATAAGCATTTATGGGTGTTTACTTTGCTGTAGACCTTATTCTGCGACTTGAGACTCTAAAATGAATACACATGGATTCTGTTCCAAAAGATTTAACAATTCAGTGGTAAAAAACAATGTTTTACAAGATATTTTAAAAATAACAATCATGTATAAAAATCTAGAAGAAGTTACAAGAAGAATGCATATCTCTTTTTGGACAGGCTTCATTATTAAAAGTAAAATGAGGGACGCCTGGGTAGCTCAGTCGGTTAAGTGTCCAGCTTTGGCTCAGGTCATGATCTCATGGTTCGTGGGTTCGAGCCCCGCACTGGGCTCTGTGCTGACAGCTCAGAGCCTGGAGCCTACTTTGAATTCTGTGTCTCCCCCTCCCTCTTCCCCTCCTCTGCTCATGCTCTGTCTCTATCTCTCAAGAATAAATAAACTTAAAAAAATTAAAAAATAGAAAGTAAAATGAGATGAATCTTAATTGACGAGTATGAGATGGCCAAACAGATGTGGTGAGGAGTGGTTTTGTAGGTGAGAGAGCATTCCAGAAAGAGAATAGAATGTGTCAAATCACGAGAAGCTGACAATCACTGAATGACATACAGCAAAACTACAGGCGCAGGGTTTAAACATAAAAAGCTTATAAAGCTACTGAACATTATTGTGGTCACAACAGGGAGCTTCTCAAAAATTTTAGAGGACTATCGAAGTCAAATGTCTATAAATATAAATTAATACTCTACTTAACAGTAGAAGCCAGATGGAAAAACGGAGGGATCTTCGTTAATTTTGGTGAACTAAGCACATAGGACCGGGCTTGGAGAATGCAAAAGAAAGTATACCTGTGTCTCCTCACAGAGCCCAGCAGGGAGGTTTATACTTTACATATCTGGAAATAATTTGCATTCCACCCTAAATCTCCCAAGTGTAATAAATTATTTTGCAATCAAATGACTGCCTGGGTGTCTTGGAGCTGATATTTCAATATTAAAGATAATTATGAAAGACAAAAATTGGTGAAAGGACCTGCTCAAAGAAGTGATTCTGTCCCAAATCTCAAGCCTCGGGTAGTGTCAGCAGCAATAAAACTAGGCGCCTAGAGAAAAGTGGGGGATGTTTTTCACACCCATTTTAACAAAGAAAAATTAAGGCAGATGATGCTCATAGCCTAACATTAAATTTACTTTATAACCATGAAACCGAAATTTTGTAAATAAAATATGGCTCCTGAGTTTATTCTTTCAAAGAGACACTCACAAGTAAAGCTCACCCTAAGAACATCTGGGTCCGCAATTCACAGAAATAGTGAAGACACAGGAACAATTTTAATTGTTGCATTTAAAATAATATACTTTAGGGACGCCTGGGTGGCTCAGTCGGTTGAGCGGCTGACTTCGGCTCAGGTCATGATCTCACGGTCCGTGAGTTCAAGCCCCACGTCCGGCTCTGTGCTGACAGCTCGGAGCCTGGAGCCTGTTTCAGATTCTGTGTCTCCCTCTCTCTGACCCTCCCCCGTTCATGCTCTGTCTCTCTCTGTCTCAAAAATAAATAAACGTTAAAAAAAATTAAAATAATATATTTTAAGTGATTAAAGGTCACAGGCATTTGATCAAATCTTTCCTATCCAAAATTAACCCCTGTCATATCTCTGCCTACTAGAATTTTCAGTTATCACGTTACCTTGTATCTACTTTTCACTTCCAAAAATCTTGATACAAAAAGTACACATTTTTTACAGTCTCACAATTAACTGTGACACTGTGTAAAAAATTTCATACTTTTGATATATATTTTGCTTTTGCTACATAATTTTTCATCTTTTTCCATTTGATTGAATTGTCCTTTCAAGGGTGTTCCTAGCTGGTTATTAGTTTTTCAATCAAAATGTATTCCCTTTCCCTTAGTAGTTGTATATAAGAGGGATGCAACCTTTTCCCAAACATTCAGTCAGAAGATTTCACAACCATCCCTGATAACTATTTTCTTTATCTTTTATTGCTACATTTAGAATTCTAATACTTCCCCCCTTTTTTTTTTTTTTTTTTTTTTTTTTTTTTTTTAATTTCTCTAAAGGTAAACTTCAGCTGTCATTCTCCTCTGGGGTCTTATTGCCACGAAGCCTGACGACTGGATTACACTCTGCTGATAAAACAAAATGCAAAACAATACCGTACAATACATCCTTCCTGACTTCTCTCTGAATAGTGTCCAATTTCTTAAGCCTGGGATTCAAGTAGTGAACTGGTTACAAGTAAATGCTTACTCTAGAATCAGGTGGTCTCAAATAAAAAGCCTAGCTCTCCCTTGCTAGCCATCAGACCATGGACAAGTTACTGGACATCCCTTTTTCTTAATTTTGTCATCTGTAAATGGAGACAGAAAACTTATTTCATTTGCTTATTGAGTAAGGCTTCAATCACTAGTTCATCACTAGTGCTAGGCTGACAAGTTCTTAACAACTCTTAGCTACTATCATTATTAGCATTATTATTCAAAACATGTCTTCATCCATCCTAAACATAACTTTCAAACTTTAACTTCCACTATTCCCTCTGGATTTATCTTATAGATTTGGCAACTCAGAATACTCACTTCTTCATATTTATTTGCTGTCTAGTTCCACATTTTTGTTCACTCAACTTCGTCCTCCTAGAATGCCATTTTTCTTTATCAGTTAAAATCATTCAGATAGTGCTCCAATAATGGCCCCAAAGTGGAGGTCTATAAATCCTTCCTTGGTTATACTCTAAGAGATCTTCTCCAAAGATAGCCAAAGACATTTATTATAATAAAGTAACCATCTTATTTATCTGTTAATGAGATAAGAAACTTAAAGTACAATCACCGAAAAACTGCATTTTGAGAAGAGAGAAATGCTTAATTGCCGTTGACATTGCAATTTCACAGGTATGTAAATGAAACAAACAATTAAATCTGCTTTAACATTTCATTTTTGCAGAGTTGGGCAAAAGTACTATTAAATGGAGGAAATTTCACCATTTTATAAAAAAAGATGAGAAATTTTTGTTTGCATATGAGGCATGAACGTAAAAAGACATAAGAAAATATAATGCTGGACTGTAATCAGGCACTAAAAGTTGTTAGGTCTCTTGTTATTCAGGCAAAATAGCAATGTACATATAAGGCAGTATATATGGGATATGTACAGGAAGGCAGAGGACAGAAAACAGAGAAACATAAAATCATGAGAGTTGCATAAGACAGCCCGACGAATAAACCGTAAACAGAAAGTAAAGTTTGGATAGTCTTTTAAGAATTTCTCCAAACAAGGCTAGGTAAGATCATTTGCTAGTCTTATGTTATTTTTAAAAGACAAAGTTACAAAAATATAAACATAATGCTGGGTGAGAGAATTCGGTTTATCAGATAATAGGATTTTAGGGCAGAAAAAGAGGCAGGGAAATATTGGAGTTCCTGCATGTCAAATACTGACTTACGGCAGGCAGAGTCTTTGGGATATCTTCTAGAAAGACTCTATTTTCACATAGTAGCAGACTGTTCTCATTTACTTTGTGTGATGATTTGGGGGCATCTGTGTCATCTACGCAGAGATATCAGAACTTTTTGGAGTAACAATGTCCTAAGGCCAGAATTTACTCTAATGGGCTAGTATAATTGTCGAAATGCAGATTATGTCAAATTAGATACGGGCATCTATTTGTACCACTTAAAATTTGGAGGGGGGCGGGGAGCCCCAAGAAACATATTCTTTTTTCGAATATAATATGCTGCTTCTTACACCCAAATAAGAATCTGTTGTCTCAAAAGTGCATTCTTTGTCAAATTATTTTAACTGCTTGTTGTACATGATCAAGTATATTTACTCACTGTAAATACACAAGTTAAGTAAAATAATGAGAATATATATATTTTTTTAAATTATAATCATGTTCTGTGACTAACATCACCACAAAATGAATACAACCCAGTCTTTAGTGGGCATCATACCTTTGGTTCTATTCAATCTGTCTCATTGGTTTTACAGATGAAAAAGAAAAATACGGATGCTGTCCTTTGAAAACATATGTATTATGTGGAAGAATATATACTGCAGATGTAACATAGTGATATATCGTGAAAAGAACATTTGGAGTCTGATTTTTCTCTGGGAGTAAAAGAAAGCATAATTAGTTCTATTTAAGCCAGAATTTTAATTTTCTCCATACTCAGGCTGATGTCATTGTTCCAATTTTAACTGAATATATGGTTGCCTTGAACACTTAATGAGTGCTTCCTTTGGGCCAGGCACTCCCTGCTTTAGATATGATAAATAATTTAATCTCTACAATGAGCTTTCGAGGATCTATGTCACAGATGAGGAAAATGAGTTACAGGAAGGTTAAATGAATTCTAGAGGTCACACAGCTAGTAACTGGCTGGATGAGTATTGGAACCCCGGGTAGATTGGCCCTGTAACCAGAGCTCTTAATTATACCTCATCACATCTCTGATATGAGGACAGACAGAAAGACCTACTCTTGTAATTATGTAGTAGGCTATGAGTCCAAAGCAAGTATGCACATACCTTAAGAACAAAATCAGAAAGTGATATTTGCTGGAATTAAAAATTCCATGTTCCCATATAGTCAAATGGGAAAAAATTAGTGATGCTTAGGAAAACCTACCTGAAAATAATAAGACTAGAATATTTTCCAAGTATTTGCTAAGACCACAATCCAACTAGGTAAGTAGGCTGTGTTTCATGTACATTTTAAAGGAAATGGAGAACTTTTCACTAGTGTTGGAAAATGCCAAGTTTTGGTTATTCATTTTTGGTTTTTTCAAAATTATCTCAAAAGAGGGCTGGTAGTTAGCATGAAGTATAGCATGGGAGGATATCAATAATTAAAAATGCTTTTGCGTATTTCTGGAATGGTGCAGAGCAGGTGACACTGAGATGACCTGATCTGAGTATGTTGATCTATGCTCTAGGGCAAACAAAACTGAAAATCACTGTGCCTAGAACATAGTTGGTGCTCAACTGTAAGTTTTCTTGAATGTGTGTCATACTGTTTTTGTCAGTAGCTTGGGAAGATCTGCCTAAAACAGCTGGTTAAAAACTTTTTTACAGTTCTAAACTGCCATGGCACTACTTTATAATAAATAATAGTATTACAAATAGTAGGACCTATTGACATCCTCTGAAATTAGAAAGTAATTGAAATATGAAAAACTTTGAAGGATTAATGAAGGGTACAGAATTAAAATTAACTTCAAAGAAATATAATATGCCCTTCATAAACTACATTAAATGTTTTTATTTAAGAGGAAGATAACATTTCCCCATATTAGATATATCAGCACACTTTCTCTATTAGCATTATGAAAACATAATTTCTATGAAGAATTCCTACAAAGCAAGCAATTGAAGTTCTCAAGGATTATGTCCCTAGATCCCAGGCTCAATTTTAAGTGTGAGAGATGAAAATTAAATTATTTAATGTCAAGTATTTCCTAAAAATAATTCTAAGTAAGCCTGCATTAAAAAAAATAAGTTTCTTAGTAATTTTAATGAGTCAATATTTTATTTTTATAATTTGAGAAATAATTGTCTTCATTCCTTATATAATTTAAAAAATATCATTTTCCCAAATCCTTAGCTTAATTCAAGTTCAAAGGAGTTAGAATTCACTCCAATCCATCAACAAAAGCCATTTCTACATTGTCTAATACCAAACAATCCCTTTGTCTCTATAAAATTAAGTATATTTATATAATCATAAAATATGAATATATCTAATTCAAAAATTATTTCATGACCCTTGATTGATAAAAAGAGCTATCCCCTTACAACACTGGTTGTATATTTATGAAATCAGTGCCTTTATTGTGTCTTATTTCATCTTTTCATGCCTACAAAATTGGTACTCAGTAGTAGCTAGTACTGTTATTAAATTTAGACTTAATGTTTAGCTAATACAATTTACTGTTACACTGTTCTTTTCATTTTCTATTCTTTTTTAAAATTATTTTTAATGTTTATTTATTTTTGAGAGAGAAAGAGAGAGACAGAGTGTGAGCAGGGGAGGAGCAAAGAGAAAGAGAGACACAGAATCTGAAGCAGGCTCCAGGCTCCCCATTGTCAGCGGGGCTAGAACTCACAAACAGCAAGATCATGACCTGAGCAGGAGTCAGACGCCTAACCAACTGAGCAACCCAGGTGCCCCTCATTTTATTTTCTTAAGTGCAGAATTAACTCCTGCTTTCATGTTACCAAGCTAATGCTACATTTACTTTCCAAAATAAAACCCAAAATGTAATGATCACATATAGTCAGCTTGCTATATCTTCCAATATAATTAAGAAAGCTTGTATGACTACTAGGTTTAAGGAGTAGGCAACTTGACTGTGAATCATTATTAACGGCTGTTTCATTTTTTGTTTAATTGTGAGCCATTTCACAGTAACTGACACCAGGGATTTCCTTAAAATTCAGCAGAAGATAATATGATACCAAAAGGGGAAAATTCTTATTATAAGAGAATTAAGTCAGCTTGATAAAGATTCAATATTTGACAAAGTAAGCTATTTAAAAGCTATAGTCATCTGTCTTCCTGTTATAAATTATTATCATATATAATGTGAAGCTTCATATTTTTTAAGTTGTAATGCATACTTTTAATAGACACAATCTATGTTATATATTTCATATAAACAATAATTAAATAATTATTCAATAATTTAATAAACATTTTACACTTAGCTTTTGCCCTCTACACATTTCCCCAAACTTCCTTCTAAAACTATGATTTCTCAATTTCTGTTCTTGGATAGTCAATCATCAATTGCAATTCATTGTGTGAGGGGGAATCAAAGGCTTTAAGAAACCAAATTTTTTCCCTTTCAGAATCTCTAAGAAAGAATAAGAAGTCATCTATATAGAAACAGGAAGCGAAGGAAATAGATAAAAACCTAGGCTTCCTCAATTGCTTTTCCTTTGTCCTCCAGTAAAATTGAGCCTCATCCCTTTCACTCCTTCACCAGCCCCAATGCCGGGAAAAGTGTTTTGCAGGAAGTACATCACAGGGCTAGAAAGTGCCATTCTACCAAATCACAGTTGACATATGCCTACGTTTGTAGTTTGTAAAGCTTTCTAGGTAAAGTGTTTCCATATCTCTCAGGAGAAAATACCAATGTCAGGGTCAGGATATTTCCCATAATGTGCAATTTACATCTCTCAGGATGCAATATAGATCCATTTTCTCTGTTCTGCTCTCAATAAAGACAGATTAACCGATCACTATCTTATCTGTGTAGTATTTGTTTAAGCACTTAACATTTGTTAAGTCACCTCTCCCCTTTCTTCTCAATTCACAGTCCCTCAATCCTTTTAAACTCTAGTCAGATATGCTGTTTTCCAAAATGTTAATCTCTTTATTTTATTAACTCTCCCTTCAGCATCATGGGTGCCAGTTTGCCACAGTCCTCTAACCTAGACTCAAAGAAATGTGAAATACAGACATTACGATTTTTCTACTCTCTTGTTTTAATCTGGTATTCAAATCAATATACTTAAATATTTGTTTCTATAAAACACCTCTAAGTTAACAGATTATGTTTCAATCAAAAATAAAGATATAAAGACAGGTACCAAGCATTTCTGAAAGACTAGACAAAAATTCCAAAAAATAGCAAGATAAATCATGTTCAAGGAGAATACATGTTAACTGGTCTTTTTAGCTTACACATTTTAGGCTCTGCTGATTGCTTTCCCTGTATTAACAGAGAGAATAACTGGCTATTACATTTTAGTGAAACAAATACATTATACTATTCCACTTATTCAAATTATATAAAATTGAAAACCCAGAAAAGCTAAATTTGGTTAGGGGCTAGGATAGTGGCACTCCCTGGGGTGGTCATAGCTGGAAGAAGACAGAATACAGGACTTTTTTAGGTACTTGTAATGTTTTGGCTATTCGACCCAGTTAATGTGGCCACCGATTACACACGTGAGCTCATTTTGTAAAAAGTGGAGTTATACATCTGTGATTTTTGTATTTTTCTATATGCATATTATACTTTAATAAAAAGTTTAAAAATAAAAATGAATTGCCATGTATGGAACTTATTTCAAGCATGAATCAAATTAATTGTAAGTGTAATAATATTTATGAGAAAATTATGGAGATGGGAACAATAATTAGAGAATCAATGATAGTAAAAACTTTCTTGTTAAAGAGGAATAGGTTCTTGTGGTGATGTTAAAAATAAACTTCATCTTTAATAAACATACGCTGAAATAGTAATGGATTAAGCAGTCAGAACCCTGGATTTGCTCTAAAAATGTGAGGAAAAAGACAGTATGTTAGCATTTGGATGAAATAAATTTGGCCAAAACCTGATAATTGTTTAGGCTGGAGAACATAGAGAGTTTAGTACTATTCTCTCTATTTTATATGCTTGAAATTACCCATCATTTTTTTCTTAATTTTTTTTTTAACATTTATTTATTTTTGAGACAGAGAAAGACAGAGCATGAACGGGGGAGGGGCAGAGAGAGAGGGAGACACAGAATCTGAAACAGGCTCCAGGCTCTGAGCAGTCAGCACAGAGCCCGACGCGGGGCTCGAACTCACATACCGCGAGATCATGACCTGAGCCAAAGTCGGACGCTTAACCGACTGAGCCACCCAGGCGCCCCTACCCATCATTTTTTAAAATGTTTAAAAGTAAAATTTAGTGGAACTCTACGAGCTCCAAGTAGTATTGTTTTCTATTACCATAGTTCTCATAAAAAAAGGTTGAGGTAAATCAAGAATCAAGATACATCTACCAAAACAAAACTAGGTTTCATGCTCTCCAGTGTAATCATCTGAGGAGTATTTCTCTGGCAAACAAAACTTAAACCCACACCATTAGTAACTGGCAAGGGGACGAGTTCTTGTATAAGGTTTATCAACAGTGGGGAAAACAAGTACCATGGTTTTATACTAATTTTACAGGTTAGCCTCCAGATTTTTTATACATTTTCTAACAATAAAATGATAGCAACTGTCAAACTAGAACATTAACCTTCCTATCTATGGACCTATTCCTAAAACTATTTTGATTAAACCTACAAGTGAGATATTTCATCTTATGTACACCATCAGGTATATACCATCAAGACAACATGTATGCTTATTCTACTGTTGCCCTTGTTGACTCCGAACTTTCTACCATGTGTTGTACTTTGAGACAAAACCCAATGATGTGTTCAGTGAGATATGAGACAGACCCTTTCCCATAGCTACTTCTTTATCCTGGGTGATTCAAAATTTAACTCAAGAAATATACATTTGATACTGGCTTTATTTATGTATTTCTCCTAGGCTTGGGTCTTTTCATCCTTTTTAAGGCACTTATTCGAAAATTTTAACAAAAACACATTTACAACTATGGTTTTTATGGAATAATGCAGTCATTGGCCAACTTTCAGCTGAAATATAGTGACTGGCATAAATATAAACCTTAGGACACTCAATAACAAACGAAGTCACTTTTCTAGGAAGTATAAAATATATGATTAAATATCCAACACAGGTAACTTGGAATCTGGTACAGGATTCTGGCTGATAGCAACATTAAAAGAGGAAAAAAGTCCTATTCATTACAATATTTTTGCAAACAATAAAGAAAAATAAATTAAATTAAATTAAATTAAATTAAATAAATAAAAATAATGTTTTCCTCGTAATACAGACACCTATTTCCTCTACAGGTCAATTTTGCTCTAATGTACAATGTGAACTGGTCCTCAAAAAGTACAACAAGCACCTTAAAAAATAAAGAAACGGACCAAAACCGATTGCCACTTATCTGTTTCTCAAAAAGTGCCAAATTCTCATGTTTAACAGTTTCTGATACTGAAGTAGCCATTAGTTAAATAATCATGCTCTGTTCTTTCTCTGGTAACTGATAGATATAATTAAAAATTAAATTAAATTAAAAACATAATGCTTCTATATGGGATGTCTATATGCATAAATGCATCCATATAACAGAATCATGACTACAGAACACAGAAAAAGGATTTACAATCACTTGTTGAGCTCATTGTTGAGCTCAATGACTTAAAAGCTGTCAGTGGTAGTTTTTGTTTTATTTTGTTTTGTTTTGGTTTGGTTTGGTTTGGTTTGGTTTTGGGTTTTTTGTCATTGATTATTTAATAACACTCTACTGGCCAGATTATAAAAAAATTGTTGAAATGAAGTTCATATACTCTTTTCAGTCCTCACAGTTAAAAGAAATGTATCTCCAGGAGAAAGAATACAGTATGTGCCTAGGTATAAGGTACAAATATAATTTCATGCAATGTATCAGTTAAAGAATCAGAAATAAAACCCTGAATTTTATCTGCGAAAATTTCTAGCTTATAATTTGTTTTCATCTGTGTCCTTTTGTATGTAATTACGTTTTCGGGATTCAGTGTTTCCGAATCTTCTATACTGTCCCTACCTAAACTGATGTAGGTGATTAGGGGCCACTAATGCAGTAATTAGGAAGTCTTATGAACCTTGATACAAAACTTCCAGGATTTTATTACACTTTGGGAAACATTAAATTGACTCACATTATGTTAAGTTCAGTCTTGATTTGAGAGTATTATTTAATCTTAAACACTAAACCTCAGAGTACAAAACAGTTTCCAAGCTCTATTACCTAAATGGCACTATCTGATTCCTATTAAAAGGACTTCAGGAGACGCAGACTCACCCAAAAAAAGTCTGGCACATTGAGTATTGAATAATGTTTAATGATATTTATAAGCAATTGAATTTATATATTCCAGACTTCTTTACAATATCTTTATAACTCAATGCATTTAAATTTTGACCCACACATCTTCAGTATGATGAGGCAGGAAAAAATCCCAGGTAGATAATCCTTTTCATTGAATAATTCTATTTATATTTTAATTGATAATCTTCCTTTGTTAGGCTCACATGGCGGACAAATGCTTATATGAATTTATTTCCAATGTACAAAATAAGAAAGAGGATGGAAATGATCTGTAATATAAAATCAGGTATATAAATAATATGCTAAATGTTTGCTCAATAAAATGCAAAGTATGCACCAAATAAACTGCTTTAAATAACTGATGGACACTCACACATGGAGTGTAAAATACTGAATAAAGATATAAATTACTTTTAGCAATTAAGTTTTTTCTATAGACCGTTAAATATATATTTTATTGAACTATATATCTGTGAATTCAAAAACAGAATTAATAACATGCAAATAAGTAATTCCTACATGGGAATTATATAAGAAAAACAAGTGATGATACCAGAGGAAAATTTGGATCTATTAACTTTACAAAGAAATGAAAGATGGGACTGAAACCATGAGACCTGTTAGTAAATAAAATATGTCCAAAAAAGCTTATCTCAATGACCTGGTAAGAAAGGGGAGTACTTAGAATTGTAAGAGAACTAACAGGTATGAAACAAACTTAACACTTTTTCAGGATATAAGTTCTTAGAATGAATCAAAGGGAAGCCTCAAAGCATAGAAAAACTCCACCTATATACATAACAAAGCACCTTGGTTGGGTGCATTTCAATATTTTGAATGAGTTCACGATCTACTTCCCCTTATAAAAACTTGGAGGTAATAGCACCAGAGAAAGACAACTAATTTAAAACATATTTTAAAAAATTAGAAGAGAAGAAAGTTTGCCTGGAGATTAAAAACAACTGCAGACGTGTGTGTAAATGAAAAGTATAATGAGAGCATTAAAGATTATTTGGATACTTTAAAAACACTCATTCAGCCAGTCATTCATTTTTCATCACATAATTATTTAGCATTTATAATATGCACAGCCGGGTAATGAGTCTCAATACGCCAAGAGAGTATTGGATACTAACTAGTTCCGATGCACCCAAAGGCACACATTTTAAATGACATGTGATAAGTCACAGAGAAGCACTGACGTCTGAATAAGTAAAAACAAATTGCCTACAGAAATTGCCATATGTATAGATGTACAAATGAACTGTTCACCTCAGAAGATTTTTACAGCTTCCGATGTAAATCATATTAATTGAGGTAGGCCATTACTTAACGAAAGAAGAAATAAGATAATATTATAATATCTCATTTATCTGGAGTTACAGGAAAGTTCCAGGCAGCTGCTGCATCAGCTAACTGGAGTAATGATACCAGTTGTGAACAGATTATCATTTTTCAAAGAAGTAAAATATCATAAAATTCAGTGAACATTAAATCTAACAATAGATATGCAGAGAATATGAACTGGGATTGAGTTATCATTTGTTTCCTGTTCACGGAGTTGAGGTGAGTAAATTATGTTGATTATGAAAGATCAATTCTTAATCACTAAACAAAGGAATTTAATGAAAAATAGAAGGACTGGTGTGACTCAAAGACTAGAGATTTGTCACAAAAAGATAAACTAAAAACGTGAGAAAGTTAGGTTCACAAATCTAGAGCTATTCTTATAGAGAAGAGTGAGAGGAGCAAAAGTCTCAGAAATAGGATATTATAGAAAAGTAACACAACTTGGAGACAAAGGGAACAGAAATTAACATAAGTACTAGGAAAAAAAATAATCCTGAAAAAGATGTGCATCTATTTAGTGATGTATGGAGCTAGGAGACAGGAATGTTAAAAAGGCCACATACAAGAATGCTTATTTGTGGACTTTAATATTTGAAAAAGTGATGTTATGTTTATGACATTATAGGAATATACAAATCCCAGAGAAAACACTATATGAAGATATGTAAATATGAGGGTGCTGTGTGCCAATAAGAGAAGTTATTACCACACTATTGAGTTCAACAGATTAAGAAAACTCACAGAAGGCAGATTGAGATAATGAAGGGATTGAAAGAAATGTGACTAAACAAAACATGGTCTACAATTTTAATCAACTGAAAACTTGAAGTGCACCATAGAAATAACATCGATGCCCAAAAGAATTTTCTCAAAATGACGTTTAGTGAAAAGAAGTCTACGTAAAGTGTCAGCAATTTTTCAAATGGAATGTTTCAGAAGTTCTGACACCTTTTCTTGTGTTAAGAGCAAATTGAATTGAAGTTTGAAGGGGATTCAAAAAGTAGGCAAAATTAAAATTAGGTCAGGAGACAGCTCGTAATTTTTTGGCATGCATGGACTGGTCTAAATGACGTGTAATACGAAGGCAACATGGACCATGACACTTCAGTAAATCGTTCTTTACAGTTCTAGAAACCTAGAATATTTCATGAATACAGTATTTAAAAATTAATTATGTCACTGTATTTCTTCATTTCATTCAACATAACTTATTACCTCATGACCCTTCAAATTAATGAAAAAAAGATTTTCACAAATATATTTTGATGAAATTTCATTGGTTATTGTCTTTTGACTGTTGCCAATTCTTAGGCACTGATTATGTTTATCAACAAGAAATCAAATTTCCAAATAATGAATCCTGAAATCCTGAAATCCTGAAATCCTTTGTTTCATTTAGGCTTATTTGAACCGAAAGATATGTCTCATCCACTGACAAAATCAATCGTTAAGTGATGATGTTCAAAATGTGTAGCCAAAATCATAAGCAAGAATTATTGCCAAAATAACATAATTGTTTTAACTACTGGGATTTTCTAAAGTACCTTGATAATACAGCTTTTATCAACTATTCTGGAACTTAAATTATTTTTATGCTCCTTATTTGCTGATATTATTCAGAATGTGTCATTTGAAGGACTGATTTTATATAAGGTGTCTATAATACTAAAGAATTTCATGAATTCTTCACTATAAAATGTGATGTTATTTTTAAAGTCCAGGTAATATTTTTTTGTGTTTCATTTTAATAAATGTTCAAAGCAATGATTAACTTTTATTAAAAGTTAAAGGGATACTTTAGAATTTTTTATTATTCTAAAAAAGGTAAAGCCAAGCTAAAATTCATCAGCATTTTAAGATAAATCTAAACACTGAGTTTTGAATATGACCATATTTTACATATTTACATTTATTTCTTCAGTCCTTCAGTGTATCCCTTTGGTTTTCACCAGAGCATTAACAAACTACAATATTGTAACAAAAATAAGAGCAAACAAGCTCATAAGGTGTTCATGACTAACGAGTATTAATAGAAACTTTCAAAATCGCTCCTGATTTAAAAACGAACTTTCGTTTCATTAAATGCATCACGTATATTCTTCACAGATCTTTTCTTACACATTGGAAAAAAAAAAAGAAAAAATATAGCTGTATGTGAGCATTTCTTTAAAAAAAGAAACACAGAAACTACTTTCTTTAACATGTGCATACACGTACTTTTATGTAAAAGTTGGTTTCTTGCAAGTTTAAATTTTAAATTTTGCAATCACAAGTATAGAAACGGGAAGTCCTTGGGCACAGACAATGATCTCATTTGTATTATTAAGCATATTACCATTTCCTCATCATTTTATAAATGGCAGTGGTAGCTTCATTAGGCTTTATTTTTAGAGCTCTACAAAAATAACCAAATACACAGTTGTTTTTCTCAACATCAAAATGTACGTTATGTTTACTAAAGAACTAAATGCATGTTTAGCAAAATAAAACTCTACCTCAATAATTATTTAAACATTCTGATTCAAAATAAGTTATAGATGTCAAAATTTTAATTTAGTTACGTAAGGGACATGCTTTCAATTTAGAAGATGAGAATACTTCCATTCCTGATGATAAATAATACAAATATGAATGACTACCACCATGTGAATTTGGAGGGCAAAATGGTCAGGCATGGTTTTGATTTATAGTTTATACTATTAAATTAACCATAAAATTGACTATGTCTATTAATATCGGGCTCATGATGTAATTTTAAGTTAATATTAAACACTAAAAGTTGAAGTCATGCGAATAGCTAAGGAGAGTGTAAGTAAAAACAACAAAATACCTATATTTTTGCTTCTTTGTCACCTAGGGCACACTTCATCCCAAACCCTAAATTTTGAGTGGTGTGAGCTGGCTCAAACAGAAAAAAAAAAATAGTTTTTTAAAACTAATTTATTCTACCGTATCTGAGTAATATGGAAAAAAATCTTAATTTTCTTAATTAAATGATATATGAATTCTTTGATTTCTAGCAACACACATAATAACTATTTTAGGTTATTTTAAATCACTAATGTGTGTAGATGTGTGAGCTAAACTTTAGGACTTTAGCATCCAAATTTCATCAGTTATGATGTTGGACATTTCAATACTTTCTAAGTATATGTGGTCTCCTTGCATTTTTATAACGCCAAAAAATAAAGCAAAATAAATATCAATAGTTTATAGACAGGAGTAGTTATTTGGTTCTGAAATGATATGGGGTAATGGTATTTCCAAGAAATCTGAAAAGTTGAATTGAATCCTTCATAAAACAGTTTAATCAGTGTTGCCATCACAATGTATATTTCCAATGGCAGATCCATTCCTTTATCAATGTCTAGAGTAGTGGTCTTGTCCTCGGTGTATTCAATTCATGCCTTTCATATTTACATTCATGAGTTAAAATATATGTTCTTCTAGTTTGTCTTTCCTTTAGGTATTTTTTTTTCTATTTCCCTCCCATTCCTGAAGTCATGAAAGTAATGATACATCTGCAAACTGTTTTATTTTTGTTTCTAGCTTATGATCCCATGATTTTTTTTTTTTTTGTACTAGGGGATGAAAGTAAGAAAACACCATGTACGTTAGATTTGCAATACAAAATAAAAGTCATCTTTTGATTGAGTCTTTATGAGTTTCATCCTTATCAAGTATTAGTTTATGTGGTTTGACCAAACTATTGAATTGTCAGTGGTATTTACCGATTAACTAAAAGAAAAAAAAAGATTCCTATGTAGCAGAGAATAATAGGATAATTTCATTACCAAGACCCTCAAAGAAATATACTACAGAATCTCTAAGCATTTTTATTTTCACTGTGGTTGTACAAAATAATCCACTTAGAGAATATGGTCCCAATATTGAAAGAGAGGAGTACAATTTTGAACATCTCCATTGTTAGAAGAATGTATTATTTTAAGTAAATGAAGAATATTGCTTTATTCGTATGTTTCCATCACATAGTTCCTCTGATTCTGACCATATGAACATATTACTAAATCACGTTGAATGGTCAAAGTGATAGCTGCACTGATTTCTTAATTTAGCCTAAAATGTTTAATGTCACTGTGGGAAAAGGATGATTATGTGAAAATGCTGGCATCAATAAAAAAATGAGATCTCCCAGTGACTCAAGTGTCAAGAGATGTTTTTCCATCTTAATTAAGCCCTTCAAAACACATGGAAATCAAGTAAGCAAGCGAGCAATATTCAAAGGAAATATGAAATGCATTTGAAAAATGTTTTCAACATCAAAAGTTATGTTTGATTGTTGTCAACAACCATGTCCTAACACAGAAACCTGTCTTCCTGTTAAGATATTCATTTTTCCATAGCAAAGGACTGCCTGCATCCAAGAGTCACTTTTATCTTTGTTTCTGAAAAACAACCTGAGCTCTATTTTCACTAAGAAGAATGGCATGTTGAACTTTATTCCCTCAAAGGGAGTACTTTGATAAAGGCTTTTATGTAATACTTACTCAAATATGGTGGTTTGTAAGGCGCTCGTGTATTAGACAGCAGTCCATCCAGCTCCTTCCTCTCCAGGGTGCTGTGAAGGGCCTTCTCTTTGCCAAAGGTGGAGAAAGACCTCTCCGCCCCAGGCTGGGCTTCTGGAGTTTCAAACACCTCAGTGTCTGGAACAGAGTCCATGCCAGGAACATGCAGATTGCTGCGATAATCCGCAGCCTGGCGTCCATCCGCAGGGACAAAAGAAGGCATCCAGCACCGATCTGAATGGCCCAGCGCTTTACATTCCTCAGTACAGTTGGAGAAGAGATCCATGCCTGTAAACAAAAGGGAAACTATGGATCCAGGTTTCACTAATGTGAAAGATTACAGGTAGCATAAAGAGTGCTGGGTGAATGCGTTTTAACAAATTTTTCTTGCCTTAACCTCATAGACATCAAAAATGTCTTTGTACTATTGTGCAAAGGGTTAGACTCTTCTAGCAAAGAGGACCTTAAGGTAGATAGATCTTTCTAAAATTCTCAGAGTTGGGAAAAAGCTGTGGGAAAAAAACTAGGGAATGGTGAGTAGAAAAAGAATGAATATTTTTAAAAATCTCTGGTGAAATTCATAATAGAGAAAAATATAAGTATAAAGCTTTTATAATCCATAATCTCTAATGATGATAAGGCATCCAACATGTTTATTTTTCCCTTAGAGACAAGAACATCAGAAATACGTAAAGCACAAATGATGATATTTAGATTAAGAAATCTAGACATTAAACAGAAAGTGAAATTCAAGAGAAATACGGCACACATATTGATAAACCAATAAATAACAAGAATGAAACAACATTTTGTGAGTGGCCAAGAGCATGCTTTCTTAGGATCTCAGAAAATGACCCTAAAAGGTATAGCTCAATGACATTCTGGTAGCCCATATTACTACTTATTATCCGCCACTGCAGACAAACCCAGAACAAATGACTATAATTAGTGAAACCAAGGTAATCAAGTGTAATGTGAGTCAGCTGCAGATACTATTGACAAATACCTTATTACTTGTTTCACACTGGAAACGCTTGTCCTAGTGAACACAGAACTGTTTCCTTACTAATCTTAGGATACTAAGATTTCAAATGACACCTTCAAGTTTCATCGTCTCCCACAGATTGACAAGACTATTAAATATTATCTGGTTGTGACTCAAGAAAGCTCAGTTTCTTAGGCAAAGCATAATAATTTTGAGTATTATAGAATACTATTTGACATTCATTTTGGTAACTACCCTTATTCAGAAAAACAAGTACATAAACCATAATCACATTTTAATATTTTTCTAAACATACTAACACATTTATTGTGCATGTTTTTAAACAGGATCAATTTAAAATAACTCAAGTATGATTATTCTGCATAAAAGAAGCTCTCAAATGCATGAGCAGTCTGGAAAAACGATGAATTTCTTTTTTAATCAACAGAGTCATATTTATTTAATGAACCCATCTGATTGTTTCTTCTTACAAATATCAGGAGTGATTTTGAACTCTTGAGTTTTGGTTTTTAAATTCCTAATGGCCTTTTGTCACAAACTGCTTTACTTGTTTGTGTGTGTATATATTAACATCTGTATATAATAAAGTATAGAAAATAATTTTTTCAGAGTATCAATCTTCTAGATTGTCCACAAGTATTTTGGAGATAAGAACAGTTAATTATGTAAATTATGTTTAAAGAAATAAAATGAATCTTCTTATATTAATCTCACTTTATGACTTTTTTATTTTAAATTAAACTATGTATAATGCCGAGTCTGGCTTCGATTATAGTGTTCCATTGATAATTGTCATGCATAAGCCTTGAAATAAATTACTGATCAGTGAACTGTTGAGGAACTTAAACGTGAGCTGAAACCTGGATAAGGAACCAGGTTAAGAAAGCATGTAAAATATGTCAGTGTTTTTTTGACACCAGGGTAGCTGAGGTGTTTTTTTTTTTTTTCCTATTTCATCACAGAGATATTTAGAAAGAAAAAGAAAAAGGAAAGAAATTGATACACATTGACATCCTAGGTTGGTAGAAGCTATAGAACCAAAGAGATTTATATTTTGAATACTGTAGTAGAAACGCTCCCTATTTGAAATATGATAGAGCAAAAAGAAAAGATTTTTTTGACAGATGGAATTACTGTTCAAAGTAAAATGATTGTGAGCAATTATTTATTTTAAAATTAAATCCAAATCATAATTAAGTTTGAAGTTGGTGGAATTAATACAAATATTAGGATAATACTACATTATTAAACCATAATAAAAATGGGTATTAATGCAAAATTTGGAATACAGTTTTTTTCTCACATGACCGATGAATATCATTTTAAATATACCACATGATACCATTAACAATCTTTCCCATCTTTTTGAGCAGCTATACTCTCAAGTTCTCTCCTAATTTTAAATGTGATCATCTGTCTTAAATTTTAATAAACTAGTCTCTCAACATTAGTAAGATGCTGTATGTGTTAGGAGGTACTTTTAGTAGAACTTGTTTAATTAAATAGTTTATACTCAGTTGTGCCCATTTTCTTTTCTTGAAGTGTCTGGTTTCCTGGTCTTCGGCTTCTTTAATTATTAGAAACTAGTTAAAATTCTCTCAGACGATGTAATCAAGTTCTCACAAGTCGAGAACCTGTACAAAAATGATATCATGTGCATAACAAGAAAAATGAGAAATAGGATGAAGTTTTATGCTGGAAGAACAATTTTACTCGACAGAGAAAACACTTGTAAATGATGTTCTTACTGAATTTATGAACTAGTCTTTTAAAAGTGTGATTCCCACAGTAATACCACACAGCTATATGTAACCAGAATGAAAGATAAGGTGCTACAAATTGTGCATGAACATACTCCACCAGTTTTACTGACAAAACAAGTGTACCAGTTTCTCATGAGGAAAATGTCAGACTCAGAAGCAAAATTAAAAAATAATAACATAAAAACTACATCAATACATGTCAAATCATTTGTCTTTTAGATGCATGATTTGAGAACCAAGTAAATATACCTGTTACCATTCCTCACTTGAGGGAGTCACTGAACGACTAACTATTCTTTTCTTTTTTTTTCTTTTTTTACCTTCTTTCATTTATCGCCAGTCCCGTTAAATATACTATTTAATGGCCAAATAAACAGAAGTATATTTAAGTTCTGTTGTGATAAATGACTACATGATACACAGGAATGCCAGGTCTTCTGGGACAGGTGACGTATTAAAATGTATGCTTTTCACATTGCTCTTGGAATTTTTTAATAGCTCAAAGTGAAGGCCCCAGAGAAAACAAATTTAAGGTGATTTTTATATTTTCTCATTCAAATGCCCCTAAGTATAGAACCTGTGAGATTTGTTTAGCAGAAAAATATAGGCCAAACCTCAGTTTTGAAGTTTTGGTAATTTCTAAGAATCATCTCAACATATATACACACACACACACACACACACACACACACACACACATACATATATATACATACACATATACACATATATGTATATGCACGTATATATGTATATACATATATACACATATACATACATACGTATATATATACACATATACACACATACATATACATTACTTGAAATTTCTTCTCCTAGTTATTTATTTTTCCCACTTCTCAGAAATAATCTGTTCTACAAGGCATGACAGCTGACGTGATAGACTTCTTGTTATGCAAAGATATATTTAGACAAATTTTAAAATACATATTTTTGAACTGGCAAGTAACTTGTTCTTTATAGTCAGAGGCAGTGCTATTACCATTGAGAACAAATCATGATTTCAAAAATATTATAATTGTATTCAGTTTGTGCTGTTTTCTGATGAATGTAACAATATAAAGTTATGTGTGCATTTCTTTCTCATGCACCAAGACTTCATAAAAATGTTTAATTTTTCGTAACACGATAAATTAATTTTAAAGAAAATCAAAACTTAATTTTTTGAGGAAATTTCCAGTCTTCCTTTAACCACTTACCAACAACAAAAAAATGGAGAGATATTAATTATAACCGCAAAAATTGGCATAAGTTTTAGGAAAAGATAGCTTGGACACAGATATTTATTAACATGATTCACTCATGAAAAAATCAAAACATGTACATCAAAATTTCTCCTAATTTATCAATCTTCCAGTGTGTTGATATTTTTCTCCATTTTCTCTAATATTTTATCATATGCGTTTTTCCAATTATAAATCTCTCTGTAGCATCAAGTGGCAGTTCAGATTTTCACCAGTAACACGAATAAGCTTTTGCAAACAATCATATAAATTCACTTTATTGACAAATCCAGATGCTAATCTGCCAGTATCTACATTCTGAGTGGAGCTGGGAAAGGGAAATTTGTATTGATGATAAATCAAAAATTGTCTTGTTGGTCTTGTAAGAATGTGCAATCGCTGAATATGTTTCATGGTATACTTTACTAGTTTGGAAATACTGTCAACTCCAGTCACTTTGTTTTTTTAACATGTAGCCAAATTTTGACCGCATATCCTGCATCGATCTCAATAATTAAAATTAACACACCTAGTCTAAGTTTCCTTGTAACTGAAGGTCAAACGTACAAGGAAGAGCGGTTTGACAATTTTCAGGTAAACTATAACACGTAACATTAACAGAATCACTTATTAGATTGTCCTTTTCAATATATTTTTTAAGAGGACACAAATATTAGAAATAAATTGATAAGTCTAATAGTGTGCATATCACAAATATTTAATAAGCGAGGCAAAAAATTCTTATAACGAAATATATCTCCTTAGATGTGCCTGTAATAATGTTAAAATGTTTAAGGATATGCAACTAGAATTTTTGTATCAGTATTCCAAATCAGAAAAAGATATCTTAATCTCATGATATAATAAACAAAATTGAAACCATATTTCTTTTAAGTACACTTTGACTTATTTGTGGCTATTTAAGCTGTGATTAATCAGATTTTCCTCTTGTGATGGTTTATGCATACATTTACCACATCTCCCTGGACTTCTGCCATATCTAACCAATACATCAATAGCACACTGAAAAAAACGGAAAGCACCTTGACAAGGCTATAGAAAGAAAATGCCACAGAGCAGTGGTCAAGCCGAAGAATTTCACACATGGAGCCAGGTGCAGTAGAAAACTGAAAAAGCTTATGTGATTCTCTGTGCAGCTGCCTCCGTGTTTAAAGCCCTTCTATGAACAAGATTGGTGACTCCAAATGGCTTAGAAAGGAGAAAAGCAAGGAGGGGGGGAGGTGGAGAAAGAACAAAAAAGAAAACTATTCATAGTAGAATAAATAGAAGGCATATCGAAATAAATAAATACAAAATAATGCTAACAGAAAAAGAAATCAGGGATAAATAAAAAGTTAGCAAGTTTAAACAGGTGAAGCACTGAGCTAAATAGTGTATATAATGAACTATGGAAGAAGGTACAAACTGAAGTAGAGATTTCAGAGTCTGTATCTTTCTAATGTTATTTTTCCATGGCAATCTGGTGTTCTTCCCCTAAAAACTAGCTCAGTGAGATTTGCTGATATGTATGTATTTTTTTTCATACCCTAAACCTGGATATAGACATGCTATGAATAATATTTCCTAAATATTACACAACTAGAAGATCATTAGTACCTGGCATTACAAGAAAATAAAACAGATGTACTTATTTCCCTGAAATGGGCTTAACTTTTAGGAAATATTATAGCCACTTGGTGTGAAGTTTATAGGACACAACATCAGTAGGGACTGGAAAAAGTCATTAAGTAAATGGATTTCAATTCTCTGCACTTAGGGTTTCATACTTAAAAAAAGAAAACACTTCAAAATCATTCTTACCATAAAATTAGACATATTAAATCTGATTGCAATTCAGCACACAAAGGTGAGATTACTTCTTAATACAAGCGTGTCATTACAATTCTAAAAGAGCAATTATCGCACTCAGTATGTTGTGCCTGCCTTGTAACTGCCAAGGAAATACAAAAGTAAATTGTTAATTCTGTGATACTTTTCGTGTTTAAGAATGTAAAGGCAGAGGCAAATTTTACCACTGATAAAGAAAAATACAAACTGCCTTGCTTTTTGGAAATTTTTCCAGTACACAATGTAGCATTTTAATTTTCCTTGTAATGCTTTGACATCTCAAATAATTTGAAAGAAACATTACCGAAATGGCAACACTGAGTGCCTGTGAAATAAAACAGCTACTGGGAAGACGCATTGATAAGAATGTATTCCCATCCATCTTCCAAATTTAGTACTTTTTGCAGATGTTTATTCGTTTCTCTTTCTTTGGTTAGGTTATTATGGCTCATTATGTCTGAGGGACTAAACTAATTGAAATGTTCATTGAGATTGGAGTGCTACAGAAAACAACAACAACAACAACAACAACAACAACAAAAAACAAAGCAGAGGGTGGGGGAGTGGGAAAAGAATAAAATGCACCCAAGGAAACATGCACCAGATACTCTGTTTTAATATTAAACATTTTGTTTTAAAAGTTTAAAAAAGGCTAACTTAAATTAGAAACCCTGGAAAAAGAACAGGAATGAGCAATTCTACATGTACAGCTTTTTAAAGATAACAATAAATCATATGCCATATATAGGCCAAAAATGAAAGGGACTTTGTACTCAAATATAAACTTCTGGCAAGATCTGGTTTGTTGTCAGGTTCCCAGACACTAAATAGATGCTCTGTTCACTTAGCGTGAAGGCCCGCAAGGAGCAGGGACCTCCGGGGATTCTTGGCAGTTCTCAAGTCTCATTAGGTCTGCATATTAATGACTTGCAGCAATATAAAGAGACCCTTGAGCAGCCTTTCCCCCCCTCCTCCTGCCTGTGTTTCCCAAGGCTAAGTCAGTCTCAGACACAGCACACATTGGCCAAGTGGGAGGCTTGCAGTAACCACTGCTGCCAGGCGACCGTGGGGTGTGGGCTGCCCTTTGACACACTGCCTCAGCACGGTTTAGAGGTCCACCGAGTGTGTTAAGGAATGTGTGCTCTCTAGGACCAATATTACCTTGAGAATCAGGACTCTCTCACTCTAGGGTTACATCGTTAACCAAAATGGAGCTCAAAAGCATGTGACCAGAGTTGAATCCAGAGATGGCCCAATGATGGACATTTTTACAAGTCACAAAAGTTAATTCATTCGCCTTTCCATTTCTTTTCGCATGTCAGAAAACCACAAACCTCAAAAAAAGAAAAATTTAAAAAAAAAATACAACAATCACCCTTCTTGGTTGAAAGGCCAACGAGGTAGAAAATCCAACCTCATTTAATCCAACCTCAAATATGAAATCATTTTCATCATTGTAAGGTACATATTTTATTTTTAAAGTGTCTTCTTTAAGTATTAGTAAGCAGAGTTATCAGCATCCTATAAAACTTAACAGTTAAATTTATATAGACAAAAGTAAAGCAAATAAACAATGTAAAACATCTGTGTCACATTGCAACCCCATCAGTGACTATCATTAAGCTCGTATACAAATACACACAGGGTTCAACTTTTGACAGGTCATGGACCCTATTGAAAATATGAGGAAATCTAGGATGCTCGAGAAAATACACATTATCAAATGTTTCCTAATGTCCTGAAGCCTAAGAACCCAGCATTGGAAACCCTGCTTTCAGGCTATTCATGACTTTTCATCACCATTCCTTCTACCATTCAATACTCAGTGGCTTACAAAATGCACTGCTCTCAAAAGCAAGAAATTTGGATTCTAGTTCCCAATCATCCAATTATTCTCTTGTGACTTTGTACAGTTCAATCAATTTCATTCATCTTCAGTTACCTCATCCATAAACAAGTCTAATAATACCTTAATTGACTAAAGACTGAGGACTGGACCAGGTGAGAAATCTATAGCTCTTTGTATGCAATACAATTGCACTAAAGAACATTACATAAGGAAGAAATAGCTCATATTCTAACATATTTCACAATAAATCTCTAGCTTTACCTCTCTGAAGGAACATCAAATTTTTATAATCCTCTTTGAATATACACTTATCAACATAACATGACACCATTTTTTCTGTGGATTTACCAACATTAAACCTACAGAAAATTACCTAGGACATCATTCTTTCTAGATTTATTTAAAACAACAACAACAACAACAACAAAAACCATAAAAGTCAGCATTGCTCTTTGAACACACTTACCAGCTGACTGGCCGCGGTTGGTGGCATCGTGATCACTATCTCCTTGTTCACTGTCTCCATGACCACTGTCCTTAGAGCTTACTATGTCGGCTTCCTGGAATGCAGAACTAGAAGTACAAAAACGTGAATATTAGAATAAAAAAGGTGAAGAAACACAGAAAACATTCTTCTGCCACCACATGGTCAACAATGGTGCTGCAGATTCATAGACCTCTCAGTTGTCTTTATTTCTGCATAAAGCTGGTTTTCATCACCTTAAACTTAACTCTTTAAAACTGAGCATAGCAGGTGGTTGAGCCCTTAAGGCATATCTAGTTTAGCCATTTTCTATGATTAGAGTTATGTATATGTTTATATGATTTTCATAAAAGAGAGTATCCACCTGGAACAGTTAGGGAGACTATCAGAAGCAGCGTAGGTGTGTAAATTGATAAGATATTCAAATATATTCAGAAAGTTGTATATAAATGAAATATGCCCAGATTTTAATGTATTGTCTAGGAACCCCAACATAATCAGCATGTATGTTCTGCCTTAACTGGAAATGCTTTATACATTTTATATTTTAATATTGAATAATACCCCTAATTCCTAATTTTAGTAGGTTGTAAATTGTCCACACACCAAGGTAGGAAAAAAAAAAAAAAAAAAGAGTCCATACCTGTTAACTCGGCGAGGTCTGTCAACTAGATAGCTGAGCTCTGCTCGCTGGTGTTTAGTCTAGAAAAAAAATAAATAAATCAAGAGCATTTGAATGCTAAGGGTTTAACTAACAGTCCTTTTTTTGAGGTAAGGAACTGAGTCTAGTTTAAGTAATTGTGTGCATTTTTATGAATTTTCAAGCTATTCTAAGACCTCACCCTAGTGACTGCTGGGTAAGGGGTGGGGGGGGGGGATATGCAAAGACACTCAATCTAGACTTTCAGTAAAGGTTAAAAAAAAAAATTCCAAAAATAAAAAGCCAATTTTAAACGTGTGTATGTGTGTTTTTAAGGAGAGAATGCAAATGACCTCACAGCTAGGGCTCATAAACTATTGTCCCTAATAGAGTCAACCTAGGTAAACTCTACAGACTTTCTTTCAGTGGCCTAAGACAGTGTTTAGGTGCATACTGGTTGACACAAGAAAAACAGCACGCTCAATAAGCAAAAAGTTTGGATATTTTATGGAATTATTTTGTTGTTTATTTTCAAAATGTGCTTAAGATACAAATGAACTGTACAAATATTCATGAAAGTCAATTAATAATATCTAAGACTCAAATAAAATAACCTGCCAAGAAAGGAATTCATAAAGCCCCCCCCTCCCCATTCTTTTCCCCCTCCAAACGCCCTCTGCATTCTCCTCCCCCCACCTCCGGCATCCACACACCTTTTCCGGTCCAAACTTTCTAGTACATAAATCAACCCTGTTCTCCCCCTCCCTCCCACCTTCCAACTTTGCCACTTCTCCATCTTTTAAATAGAAATCGGAATTGACAAGCCAAATTCTTTGAGGAAGAAAGCCAACAGTGGTGATTTATCAAGAACAGTGGCAAGAGGTGATTATTAGTTAAAAGATATATTTAAGGTAACAATTGTTTAAGCCTTTCTTTAGTTTACGCTTACAGGGGTTTGTGCCAAAGTAACTTCATTCAAATTCACACTGTGTGGGCCTTGGGTTTCAAGAGCGTCTGTAAATGCTGTCCAGAGCAGAACTGAAGGCTTTTCTGCAACCCGAGTTCAGGGGACAAGGATCTGATAACTTATTCGCTAAAACATGCATTCGAGTTTAGACGACTGTGCAAAGTTAAACAATCTATAGCTTACTTTTACACGCGACTGAAAGCATCGATAAACAAAGCAAACAGCATTAACTTTATTAACGCCTGGGACAAACGCAAAGAGAAAAAGACCTTTGCCGGTGCCAGAAAGTCCCTCCATCACATTTCCCTCGGTCCCCCTCCTACTTTTCCCTTTACCCTCAGAAAACTGAGAAGGGAAAGGACTGAGAAGGGGTTAGGATTTTAAAGGAACGATGCCCGAGGGAAGAAGGAAGGTCCAAGGTGGCAAAGCACCAAGGGGAAGAAATGAAAGTAAACGTGGAGGGGTGGAGCGCAGAAAATTAGGGACAACACGAAGTTTAGGTTACATACGAAGGGGTGGGATAGCCTCCCCCGCCCAATTCCTGCCCCCACAAAGATACAAAGAAGTTAATATCCTAAATATAAATACAGAGTGCACCAGAGATACAAGGGCCGGGCTAGAGGAGGCTTTCAGATGGAGGAGATGAGAGATGGTGGTCCTTTCGCTTCAGCCTTACCTCGTTGGACAAAATGCTTCCGTTGGAGATGATGTCGGGCTGCTGGTCTGTGTAGCCGGTGACGATGGCCCCGCAGGGGTTGTGCTCAGTGTCCGTACTCCGCGAAGGGCTGCAGGGCTTAAGGAACATCAGGTCGGTCTTGGCGGACTCAGGGGTCAGGCAGACCTGGTAGCAGTAATTCTGGTTGTGGTGGTGGGAGCCAAAGCCCCCGGACTCCTCCACCGGCACTTGGGCCGGGTTACTGGGTACGTTGGAGCTTTGCACCAGCATGATGTCCGACTTGCTGAGTTTTTTCTTGCGCGCCCGGGCTTGGCGGCCGCAGCAGGTCGAGCCCCCACCGCCACAGCAGCAGCAGCAGAGGCAGCAGTCACTGGCCAGACAGGTGTAGATGTTCAGCTTCTTCTCTTTTTGGCAACGCACGGCAAGCACGATCATGGCTAGCAGGAATATGAAAGACACCGAGCCCAGCGCAATGATGAGGATGAGGGTGAGGTCCAGCGAGGTCTCCCCGCCGCCGGAGCGGCTGGGGCGCTGATGCTCCCCTGACCCCCCGCTACCGCCCCCGCCCCCTCCCTGGGGCTCCACGGCTCCATCCACCAGCTGCACCACCAGTGTGGCAGTGGAGGACAGGGGCGGCTGCCCGTGGTCGCGCACCTCGATCACCAGCTCGTAAGGCCGCTGGGGGTCGCGCTTGGCCGGCACCCGGCGCGCGGTGCGGAGTTCCCCGGTGCGCCAGTCCATGCGGAAGAGGTTCATTTCGTTGCCCCGCACAATGCTGTAGGTGAGTCGGGCGTTCTCGCCGTCGTCTGCGTCCACTGCGGCCACGCGGGTCAGCAGGTAGCCTGGCTCCGCCGACCGGGGCAGCACCTCCCGCGCTGGAGTCCCGTTGCGCCCAGGCAGGGGCGCCACGATGGCAGGGGCGTTGTCGTTCTGGTCCACGATGAGGATGTTGACGGTGGCGTTACCGGCCAGAGCCTGGGGGCTGCCGGCGTCCCGAGCTTCCACCTGGAAGCTGAAGTCCTTGAGCTGCTCGTAATCGAAGGAGCGCAGGGCGTACAAGTAGCCGTTCTCAGAGTTGATGGACACGTAAGTGAAGACGCTCATGCCCTGGATCTGGCACTCGAGGATAGAGTAGGCTAGCTGGGCGTTGGCGCCCTCGTCGCGGTCTGTGGCGCTTACCGCGTAGATATAGGCGCCGGGCACGTTGTTCTCGGTCACATACACGTCGTAGACCGGCTGGCTAAACCGCGGTGCGTTGTCGTTCACATCTGACACTTGCACCTGGATCGACTTACTGGTGGAGAGCGCCGGCTCGCCCCGGTCCCGAGCCACAACGGTCAGGGTGTAGGAGTCCCCGGCCTCTCGGTCCAGGGGGGCTTCGGTCACGATCGTATAGTAGTTCTTGAAGGAAGACTTGAGGCGGAACGGCACATCCCCCAGCAGCTCGCACTGCACCTGCCCATTCTCCTCGGAGTCGCGGTCGGTCACGCTGAACAGGGCCACCACGGTCCCGGGCGCCGCGCCCTCGCTCACCGCCTCCTTCACCGTGCTGAAGCTGATCTCCGGCGCGTTGTCGTTAGCATCCAGTACTCGCACAAGCACCTTGCAGTGCGCGGGCACCGCGTTGGGGCCCAGGTCCTTGGCTTGTACGTACACTTGGTACACCGGGCTCTCTTCATAGTCTAGCTCTCCGCTCACCTCCAGCCGGCCAGTGCGCGGGGAGAGTCCAAAGAGCTCCCGCGCCCGGGGCGAAATGTGGCTGCTGAAGGAATACACGATTTCGCCATTCTGGCCCTCATCTGGGTCTGTGGCGTTGAGCTGGATTACGAGCGTGCCCGGCGGCGAGTTCTCTGGTAGAGACACAGTGTAGACGGGTTGGTCGAAGGCGGGGACGTTGTCGTTGGAGTCCAGCACTCGGATGGTGAGTAGGGCAGTGCCGGTGCGCTGCTGTTGGGGGGGCAGGCCCCCTCCCCCGCCGCCTCCCCCTCCTTCTCCTCCTCCTCCCCCTCCTCCCCCGTCCACCGCGGTCAGCACGTAGCGGTGCACCGCTTGCTGCTCTCGGTCCAGCGGCTTCTCCAGCACCAGCTCGGCGAATCGGTTGCCATCCCCCTGGGTCTGCACGTCCAGGGAGAAGTAGCTGTTGGGGGTGATCTCGTAGTCGCGCAAGGAGTTGGTGCCCACGTCTGGGTCGAATGCGCTCTCCAGCGGGAAGCGGGTGCCCGGCGTGGCGCTCTCAGAGATCTCCACAGTCAGGTCCGGCTCCGGGAAGGAGGGGGGGTTGTCATTGATGTCCAGCACTTCTATCTCCACACGGAAGAGCTCGAGGGGGTTCTCCAGGAAGACCTCCAGGTGCAGGACGCAGGACGGGCTCTGCTTGCAGATTTGCTCGCGGTCGATCTTCTCGTTCACGTACAGCACCCCGGTCTCCAGGTTGAGGTCCAAGTAAGGGGTCCGCGAGTTGGGCACCGTTTGAAACCTGCGAGCTGAAAGTTTTGTAATGTCCAATCCCAGATCTTCAGCGATATTCCCCACGAAAGTGCCATGTTCCTGCTCCTCCTGCACTGTGTAGTGAAGCTGGGAAAAGACTCCTTCCACCATCCAGAGCAAGGCAAAGAATAATAGCACAATCATCTCCAAAGGGAAAGGAAGCAGCTTCCCGCAGCCAGTCAGCCACCCAATCACCTCCCCCACCACCACGAAAAAAAAAAAAAATCTTAAAAAAAAAAATAAACAAATAAAAGTGCGCTGTGTGGGGGGCTCCTGTGGCTTTCTGTCCTGAAAAATCTTATTCCTTTTGCTTCATTTTAGGGCTTCCCCCAACTCAGCCTCATTTTTCAATCTTAGCGCAGGAAGGGTGACAGGCGTCCCCTTTCCTCATCGGTAATCTTCCCACTGACCAATTAATAAAATAATAATACAATAGTCAGCGTCCTTTATTCCGACAGTCTTGGCGCAACGCGGCGCTGGCAAATCCCAAGGAGGAAATTTCGATATTTCAAGACTGTCCTCGGTTTGTCTTCTTGCTGATGGGAGGAGAAGGAGGAGGAGGAAAAGAAGGAGGGGGAGGAGGAGGAGGAGGAGGTGGTGGTGGTGGTGGCGGTGGTGGTGATGGTGATGGTGGAGGAAGATGAGGAGGAGGAAGATGAAGAGGAAGAGGAGAAGGAAGAGGAGACGCTGCTGGCACCGCTGAACATGCCTCAATGTCAACGGCTGGCAAATGCAAAAGGGCTTAAAAACAGCAAGATAATTTTTTGCCGGAAAAACATAGAACGGCTCTGCAGCATAAAACTTTCATTCTCTTCATTTCTCCGGATGGATGTTCTTCTTGGCATTTTCTCCTCTTTCGTTTTATTTGTATTTTTTGGCTCTCATAGTTTTGTCTTTCTCTGTCCTCATCTCCAGCATCATTTGCCTCTCTAGAAGTGTGATGAGCGGCTTCTTTCCTGCTGTTTTCTTCCCAAGCCTCTTTCCCTCTAACCTGTCTCTCTTCCTTCCAGTCTTTCCCTCCTCCTGCTTCAGTCCTAGAGACTGTGATCTCGGCTGGCAGTTTCTGAGCTCCGAGCGCTCCGCTTTTCTGTTTTTGCGCAGCGCCCTCATTCTGCCAACCAATCGCTGAAGAGCACCACCCACCGAGCCACCGCTAACTGGCAGATCTGGCTGTCAATCATGAGCGTCACTCGGCAGCCGGGAGGGGCGGGATGGAACCCGCGTTCGGGCGGGCTGCCGGGGTGAGTGTGAGTGTGAGAGTGAGAACAGCCCGGCAGGTCCCGAGGCGCTGGCTGGGGACTCTGCCGCGGAAAGTTCCCAGTCCCCAGCCGCAAGTAATGGAGAGGGAATAGAGAGGTTCCCCTGTTTGCATCAGCAAATGCGAAAACATAATAGCAACAGCAGCGGTATCCTCTCCCAGGAGCGGGGTTTCCAATGACGCTAACATTCTTTTTCCTTTAAGGTGTTTTCCTTTACTACCGATCGTGGAAATAAATCACCGAGAAGGGGAAAAGTTGCAGAGGGGCCGCTAACTGACAGGGGTTACCTAACGAAGGGGCTCTGGCCGAGACTGCCTGTACGATTTTAAAAAAGGGATATAACATGGGTTGTGTCAAACTAAGCGGGAGGGTCTATCGGGGCTGGATGCAGCGGAGTGAGGCAGTTGGGGCGTGGGGCGGAGGTGGGTCCTGAAAAGCCGAGGAATTCACGCCGGGAGATGTGGGCTGGCAGCTACTATAGATGTGCAGACGCGTTAGACGTGCCTCTGCCCTTCTTCAGTGTATATCCGTAACATTCTTACCAAACAGATTATTTCCCCTGGGGACCTAGTTAGGGCTACGAGCGCTTTGATCAATGACTGAGGAATTCCATTTGAGCACTACCTGCAAGCACGCCAGCTTAACGCCCGACTCGCTGGCAACCGAGCGCCGCTGGGCGCTGTAAGGCGCCTCGGATATCCCTGCGCCTCGCCCTGCCAAGTGCTTCGCTGCGGCGGCGCGCACGGGCTATTTTCTGCTTTTTGTGACATTTGGAGATCCCCTTCCCCGCCCCCATTATAGACCCGGGCAGCGATTCTTGCCCAGTTTGGGGCAAGACCGCTAGGTGAAAACGGCCGGGCTGCTGAGAACACGCGCAGGGGTGGGGGTGGGTAGGCGGGCAGGGGCTGAGCACATGCGGCTCCCGAGTCTGTGCCTCTGCGGTTATCAGCGAAGGCGCTCGCACACTGACGGCGCTCGCATCCATCCTCCCCCAGCCCGGAGCACAGGTCTGTGAAAGCCCCAGCGGAGTCCCGAACCCCCCACCCGGATCTCGGAGGATGCGCTTGACGAACTCTGAGGGCCCACTGCCGTGGCGCGGGGGCAAAGCAGAGCATCCATGCATCCACTTCTTGTGAAGTTAAAATACAGCGCGAACTCTTGTTAGAGAGTGGAATGAATGTCCATTCTCCGAGAAAAAGATTTTTTAAAGCATGTTTTTATACTAATTAATGGGCTGTACGGGGGTTGTTTATTCACTAAAGCTGCCCCAGTTTAGTCTTCTTATGCCACAACATAGGACGGTCCCTCGCGGCTTCCTGGTAATGAATGACCCGAGGGTAACACCAACACAACCTTCGAGAAAAGGCGGACCATTTCCCCAAGCCCGAGGTACGTTTTCATCTCTTCGTGATAGGGAATTAAGGAGAGCAAGTGTCCACGGGCGTGATTGCAGACGGAGGCATGCCTCTGTGAGTCCCGAGAGTGCGTGTCTACTGCCCTGCCCCCCCCATCCGCCACCACCCTCCCTCCGCCCCGGGCTCTTTCATGGAGATGGGTCGTGCCTTTGAGCGGTTGGAAGGAAAGGATGCCAGCAAAAATGGCTAATCCTTTTTCAGCTGCAGTAAATTGACTACTGGCCATAGCCAAGAGAAAACCGCTGCAGTTAAAATGATTTTAGCATCACGTCTACTGCTGAGAATGGAATGGCAGTTTATAAAAACGACCTGTGGATCAATGAAAAGGAGATTATAGTATATCTGAATATTAATAACGGCATTGCATCTGTACTTTCCACCCTTCCCCCCTTTTTCTTTAGATCTGCAGGACTGAAATGAAATATTTTGAGCTCTTCTAGCTGACTCATCAGAATCCTGGAGCATTTTTTAAAATGACGGTAATTTTCTAATGTTTTCATTTATACATATGGAAACACTTGTGTGTGTGCGCGCGTGTGCACGCGTGTTTGCGTGTGAGAGACATGTGGCTGAATGACAATGCAGATCTGAAACTGTTTGGGGAAGAGGGTTTGTGTTTTCAAAATGTAGATGAAGTTTGGACGGACTTGAGGCGTTCTCTGCGAGCCAAAGAGCTTCCAGAGGTGGAGATGAGAACGTGGAGAGATGGCCAGATTTGCCTGTAAATAATCACTACATCCACTGTAACACTTGAGCTGCTTTTTTTTTTTTTCTTTCTTTCTTTTTTTTTTTTTTTTTTTTTTTTTGGAGCTGTTGTGTTTGAGCCGGGAACTCTCTCGCAAACGTGGGTTACAGGCGTCTCCTAGCGGCGAAAGCAGCATAGGGCAAGCCAGAGAATTTTGCTTTGGAGCTCCCATTCCGCAGGGTTCGCCTGTTGGGGGCTCTGCAGGATTTCTTGGGTCACAGAGGCCTGTGTCCGCGCAGGCGACGCCGGCCCGGGCCCTCTAGAGGTCTCGCCTCTCGAACTTCTAGTCTCTAAGGCTCCCCTGGACTCTCAGGGTGACAGCGGGGTGTTCTGCTAGGGGGAACAGACCCGAGCCCGGCCTTGTCTTCCCTCTAGGTAGCTCCAGCCAAAGACAACTGCTAGAGCATTTTGTTCCGAACAAGATTCAGATACTGGCATTAATAGCCTTTTCCGCTTCTTTATCCTGGAACCATTAAACAGCCCCACCCCGTCACCCACAAAACAACAGCCTTTTAAAAATGCCTCTTAATTCCTTTTTCTTTTACGTGCCCTTGGGTGGATCCCAGAATTTAGTGAAGCCATGAGTAAGTAAATAAGAGCCTCGGTGGTGGGGTTCACGACCTCTTTGAAGTGCGGAACATCGTGTAATAAACCGCGTCCCCTCTATCCCCCTTCCCCCATTACTGGACCAGGAAGGGAGCAGTGATACCTATGGAGCACCTCCCTACCCCTACCTCCAACACCTTCTCCAGGGGAGCCAACCGTCTGGGCTAAAACAAATTGCATCCTAAATCAGAGTGGAAAAGCAGTAATTATTATTTCGAGAGGTGTATCAAAATCAATTTTCATAAAGTCCTGGTTGGTGTATGAGAGTGATAAGGCACATTCGTGTGTTTCATTGGCCTCTAAGTGCAGCAGAAATTGGGGGGTGCAAAGGATCCCACAAATGCTTTTTATGTACATAGTTAGAAACTTTGAAACTAGGTAACAGGGTTGCTTTCTTTCTCACCCTTTTGTGGAAAAAGCGGGAGGGAAACAAGTTTGTTAACCAGCGGTTGGATAAATGAGTGTTTGCAGTGATTTAACTTGACTTGAAAGCAATTTGTTTCTAAATCCTCTTATTATTGCAGTGTGCCCAGAGCTTTGAGAGAAGATTTTTTTTTAAAGAAATGAAAGAAAAAAAATTTAAATTGTCAATAAGAAGTCTTTCAGACACCAGACCTGGCCAGGATTGAGGTAGATGGTTCCTGGCATTTGCCATTCGCAGCAAGGAGAGTGCAGAGAGCAATCACAAAGGACCTGGACTGCCTTGCATCTCTTATGGCTATGAAATAGGTTTATTTGTGGTAGTGCAACCTAACTTTAGAGGTGGAAAGTTTTGGAGCCAATGTCAGGGACGCTGATATTTTTGTTCATCTAGTTATAGAGACAATGTTGACTAAGTTTCTAGAAAAGATTGATAGCATATTGTAAGCATTTAGGTAACTCCTTAGTTACTGTGTTGTAATGCTCTCAACTCAACAGAGAACAAACTAATACATATTTTGGGGACTGGGAATACTAGATATTCCATTAAAGCATTACTTGATATTCAAAGTAGAAATGTTCTTCTCCATTTTGTTTAACCTCGTTAATATTGGTACGGCTTCACATTTCAGTGTCTTTTCAGTTATCAGTCAGGGCCAGCATTTTGTTAAACTCTAAACAGTGAATTAAAAGCACTGATGAGCTGAAGCAGCCCTCTAATGCAAAATGACAAATTGCACTTAAGCAGCACATGAAGAAGAAAATGATTTATGGATTTTTACAATGGTCTGAGCAAATGAAAGCAACATGAATTATACATCCTAATGCTCACGATATCATTTTCTAATAATACTGTTTCAGTTCAGATGCTACACTCTCATCCTTTCTATAAGAGATATTGATCAATAAGAGGTCCAGGAATATTTTTAAATTAGTGGTGTCCGATATGGGTTCCAGATATATATTTTTTCCCTGAGTATGGGTGGTGAACATTGAACATACTAACATTCTGGTCAGTTCCTTCACATACTGTATCACTGAGTGATAAATAGTCTTTGGGAAACTAATGTTTTGTTCAACACTTTCTTTCGGAATGCAAATAAATAGATCTAATTTAGAATGACAATCCTTATTATGTCATGACCTCTTTCTCTGAAAATCAAAGTGTGTAATCTCATTTTACCTTTTTCTGTCATTGCTTTGGATATTGAAAAATCTGATTTCTCAAAAATGTCTCTTATCTTCTTCATCTTTGTTTCATCCTATTTTTCCAGAACATTGTTTACTTCCTTAGTGTGTTAAAGACACACCTGAATTAGTAAAAAGGTCATATGCCTTAGTTTTATTTTGGCCTTAGTAGACAGAATAGTTTTTTTGGCCATCTTAAATTACAGGAAAAAAAAAAATCAATCAGATAAAATTTTATGTGATGCTTGTTTTTTGAATCTGGAAAAAAAAATCTAGTTACCTCTATGTTATGATGGGTGACTGCTCCCAGCACTTTTATTTAACCATTTGTGTCTTATGTAAGTATTTTAGCATGTGGGTAGAATTTTAAGAGAAGATAGTATCTTTGCTGTATTACACATTTAACCTCAGGAAACTTCTAATTACCCAGAGGCCTCTGCAGTCACATTATTAGGACTAATCTTAATTGTCCAGGTAGAAAAAGAAGAAGAAAAAAATGAATCACAGCTTCTGCTTTTGATAGCATTCATATCACTCTTACTGAAAGTTTACTGAAATCAATGATATTATTAGGATTGTGAGTAAGAACTACAAGACATCACATTTAAAAAGCAAGCTGTTTTGCTAACATGAATGCTATGTGGGTTTTACTGATGGGGTCCAGAGGTAGAAATGAAGGTTTGGACATTTAGATTGGTTCAGAACAATTTCAAAAATTAATTGCAAGCCCTGATTAAGTTTGTCTGAGTAAGAAAAAAGGTATCTAGAATTCTGTGTTTTTTCTTCACCAGTGTGTTTGCTTCTTATCTGACAGTGATACAGTCAGCATAATGCTAGTGTTTATTTGGCAAGTATAAATTGTTTTCTTAAGGGGAAGCCCCTTGAGTTTATAAATACAGAATGAGATTATCCAAATTTTGATAATCCACAAGCATCCACATTGATAATCCACAAACCACAGCATTATTTTCTGAAGAGTTTGAAAATGTTATTGGAGACAGTCACCATACAAAGAATATCAAACATAACTTGAGAATTATGTTAGTAATTAGTAATTGGAATTATAATAGTAAACAGAACAAATAGATACTTCATTAAAAAAATTATCTATCTCAGTTTGACTGGCTAGTTAGTGTAATTTTTTGTGTTAGAAACTTGATTTTCATGATGCCTCATTTAAATGGGCCTGGGAACACTATACTGTAATATTCTTTATTTTATTACAGTTTTGATTTTTTTAAGTGAAACTGGATAATTAACTTTAAAGAGCCAATGTATTCCAAGCATTCTTACATAAGTTAGCATAACCTCCCATATCTAAAGGTATTATCATTTCAATATCATAGGTAAAGATAATAAGGATGTTCAGAATTTAAGTAACTCACCAAATCAATACAAAACTCAAATCCAGACCTCTTGATGCTAATGTTGAAGCTCATTTTTCTACAACACGATATTTCTCTAGTTCGAGTTAGATTTACTTAAAAAGAAAAAAAAAAAAAAAGAACTAATTTAGAACTGGGGTTCATTCAGATTTTGTACTGACAAGAATACAGCTTTCATCATAGTCAAATGGCTAGTACTTCATTGAGTTGAGCCATGAAAATGTATTTAAGGCGGTGTTTTGTGTGTGTGCATGTGTGGCGGGGGCACAGGGCATTGTCAGGAAACCGAAACTTGAATATGTTGTTTTTTTTTTTTTACTAGAGTGAATAGACTATAAGCAGCCATCTCTTTCTCATGCAGACCAGCCTGAAATGGAAATTGTAGGTTTTAATGATTGAAAATGGAAATTGATAGAACACACGTGCCCAAGAGAAATGCATCTCCACTTCTTCCAGTCCTGAAAGATAGGATGTTGATCAGCGGTCCCAAAAGCATTGCCTTGATTTCTCAGAGTTTGTTAAAAGCTAGGGAAAAAAAAAAAAAAAGTGTAATCACTCTATACAGTGCAAATATCTGTGTATCTCTGTTTACTTTGTATATATTTCTGGTCTTTAAAAGGGAAATTCTGTTTCAACTATCATTTGATACTAACTTCTTCAATGTTGCTCAGAAAAGATTGTTTTAATTTGAAATTTCAAAGTTAAACAAATTTATTTGACCATCTTGTGCCAGCAGAAAATGGAAAGAAACAACTTTAAAGACTCTTAAATGCAGAAAGAAATAATCAAAGGAAGATGATTTGGAATCTTATATACCTACTGTAAGTAAAATATGTATTATTATTTTGATAATAAGTACTGACAGAGGAACAATGTTGTGTTTCTTTTAGAAGAGTACTTGGTAATTCAGGGTATGTGTATTGGATGTGTACAGGGTAGGTTCTCTATGTGACTCATTTCTAAAGGCACCCAACTATGGCAGACAATGATACAGTAAATTATGAAGAACATAAACTTGAGAATTAAGCCAAATTGGGCTCAAATCCCTGCTTCTCAAAATATGTGAACTTGGGCACACTACTTAACTTCTTTGAAACTCTGTCAAAGTGTGTCAAACATGCTGAACATCTGTTAAAATATGATGATATATTGACCTTGTTGAGTCATTGTGAGGCTTACCTGAAATGTTATATGTAAAATTCTTGGCCTGTTGTAGACTCTCAGTCAGTGTTAAATATTTTGATAGCCAGATGTTTTGAATGAGGTATCCTGAAACAAGATAATTATGGAGAATAGTTGGCATTGATTTTCCTAGTGGTTTTATTTCCTTCATGAAACACAAACTAAAGAATTTACTTTGAGGTGCAAAAACAGTTTAACATTGTTCCTATTTTACGGAAATTACAATATAATTTTGAAGATTGGATGCAAATAATGAATGAAGAAGACTAAACTAACAAAATTTTAATTAGGCACCAAGACATAAAAATCAATAATGACCTTTATTTCATAATCATGTTTTATATTGAAACTTTTATTTACTTTTTTCCAGATAAGTTTACATTTTCTATAAGCTTTAATTTATATGGTAATACTAATATGTAGATAGATTTTTAAAATCATCTTGATAAGAACATGGCTCTTTCGTTGCAAAAATATTTTTCTTCTATATGTGTCACAATTTTAGGATTAAAGTACTCTTATTTGATAGATTCGCTTATCTTTCTTCCAGTTCCTTGATGTAAAGCCTTAATACCTACTACTCTATCCATGCCGTTGAGTACTAAAATTCTCAAAACTAAAAACAAATTAGTGACAATCAGTGACTGAAAATAGAATGAGTTTATTAGAATGACCAATTCTGAGTGTCAAGCCTCAATTGTATTTGACTTTCTCTTTAGCATTCTCCTCCTTGCAATTTCTCTGCCTAGTTTTGCTGTTAGTATTCTCTTCAGTGGCTTCTTATAAGTTTAGAAGCAAAAGCATGCACTGGTGCTTTTATGATAGGAGCACAGCCATAGGAATACTGAAATAATAGGAAAAAAAAATGTAGGGGGAGCCTGGGTGGCTCAGTCAGTTAAACATCTGGCTTGGGCTCAGGTCATGATCTCGCGGTTGGTGAGTTTGAGCCCCGCATTGAGCTATGTGTGCTGACAGGTCAGAGCCTGGAGCCTGCTTCAGATTCTGTGTCTCCCTCTCTCTCTCTGCCCCTCCCCTGCTCACATTCTGTCTCTGTCTCTCTCTCAAAAATAAACGTTAAAAAAATTAAAAAAGAAAAAAATGTAAATCATGGGTATATTTTTTTAAGGATTCACCTTCAATGTGATAAATAAAGAATATACATTAACAGGTCTGAACATTGAACAGTATGAAAATAAACCTGTTAAAACATATAATGACTATAAATGTTGAGTGCATGGAGAATAGAGAAAAGACTAGAATAACACCAATTAGTTAAGCAAAAATTTCTAGAAAAGGGCAGTTTTGTTACTGTTTTAAAGACAACAGTGATATGGGTTAGTAGAAAGACCTATCTGAAGTAAGTGAGAAGGACTTGCGCAGTGACGAAGTGAAGGCAGTGACAGCATAAAGCTTTTCTTACAGAGATTATCAAACAGCAAATTAATCTTTTCAATTACGGGGCAACATCCTGGCTTTGGACTCAGTTTATCCTGGCTTTGGACTCAATCTCATTGGAGATTGGCTTAAATCTCCAATGTCAGAAGGCCTCAATTTTATTTCATTAGATTTTCCCCTCCCCATCACCATGTGCAAGAACTTGACCAAATTTAAGGTCAGCAGAGAAGGGTGAGATCCTCATTCAGCATTCATACCTGAATAATGCTTTGGGTATGATTTGGGCCAATAGCCAACTTTAGCCTTAGAATTATGATAAAACCTAATATTATTGCTTGTTCATTAGCATATATATTTGAGGACCTTGGCCGCTGTTGCTAATCTAATGATGAAGTGCTGATTGCTGATTTTTGCCAACCATTTTTTAACCTTGCCTAGTCAGACTACCTAAGTATCAAATTTATCAAGAACATATTGTCATTCTGCTGAACAGGATAAGAGAGAGTACTGTTTAAGCCCAAGGAACCTAACAAACGTTCAGCTGAATGGTCACATTTTTTTTTTAATTTTTTTTTAACGTTTATTTATTTTTGAGACAGAGAAAGACAGAGCATGAATGGGGGAGGGGCAGAGAGAGGGAGACACAGAATCAGAAGCAGGCTCCAGGCTCTGAGCCATCAGCCCAAAGCCCGATGCGGGGCTCGAACTCACGGACCGTGAGATGGTGACCTGAGCTGAAGTCGGACGCCCAACCGACTGAGCCACCCAGGCGCCCCTGAATGGTCACATTTTTGATGAAATTGTTGGCTGCGTAACCAGTACTTAATAAAGATGTGCTGGCTAAACACATGAATGCTTGACCTTTTCACTTTCTGCTATTATTCATCTTAAAAGATATTTCTAAGATACTTCACTCAATTCCACAATATATGTTTTTAATAATCTGTATTTGAAAAAGGTCTTTTCAAGTAGATTATTGCTAAGAAACCTAATATGGAAAGCCCATGGTACGAGTGTGTTAAAAACACTTTATCTCTTACTTTCCACTAATGAAATGCATGTCTTCTCTCTCCAATTGCTGTCATTATGATTTTCTTTGTTGTCTAATGTTAATCTTATTTTCTATTTACTGCATTGACTGTATGAATATGAATAGAGTAAGCAAAAAAGCCAATATTCTGGATTGTTTTATTTCTTTTATAAGGTCATGATGATAAGGTAAGAAGGAGTCCTCTGTGATTAGAATGTTAGATGTTAAGGGTAAACAGAGAGGGAGATGGGAGAACATTTGCTGCCTTAGGTAGAATCGGGAGATACTATAATTTAGAAGAGTATTTCAGGGTTAATTTAAAAAGAAATGTTGATTAACTTTGTGGACTCAAAGCAATATACTGAATTTCAAGCCAGAGGGGACACTGTCTTGCTCCTAGCTTCTCATTTCTTCAATCTCCTGAAATGGAATTATGTCACTTCAAAAAAAAAAAAAAAAAAGGCTATTAGTTGCATATATATATATATATATATATATATATATGCATTTCCATATTCCCCAGCTTCTTCATTCCATATTTGACACTTATATTATGGTTTAGATATTATGGAGTTTGGATATAATTCTGTAATTAGGCTCACAATTATTTTGCACATGCAAGATTAAGAGTAATCCTGTGAGGTTTTTCACAGTCTAATAAAGTCAGGATTAGTTGACCAGAGTGAAAGGATTTAAGTATAAAGGTAAAGTACACACGGTAGGAAAAAAAAAAAAAAAAAAAAAAGGTATAGTAGTTAAAACTATGTTTTTTGGTATAAGAAAATAAAAACATATCAGTGAAACAGGGCAGATGACACAACTTCAGGTGATGTAGAAGTTTGCATGGTTTAAAATGGAGAAATTTCGTGTCTGTTGTGAAAAGAAAGGTTTAGTTTTTCATCTTTCGTGATATACAAAGATGAATTCCCACTGGATTTGAGCATTAATTAAAAAAATATAAAACCATGGGCTAACTAGATCTATGATAGCATCTGTGGGAAAAAAAAAAAAAAGGAGGTAAATGGAGGAAAGTGCAAATACCAGAAATTTAGTTTATTCAGGAATAGCAGAAGAATTGCACAGGGAAGGCAAAAGGTAGGAACCTTTTGCAAAGTCTGAGCGCCTGGGGAGGCTGCATTTATCTGGGAGGAGCCCAAAGAATAGGGAGTCCAGCCAGAGTCCAAGCAGTGAGTTTATTGGCTTAAGAAGGGGGATAGATTCTTTGCAGATGTTCCTTGGCTGGAAGAGAAGTTTCGGTCTTCTGTAAATAGGGGATTTACGGGGGCAGCCTTCTAGTTCTTCAGTTGTGTGTCCCTTAGAGTGCATGGGTGAGATGCTCCGTTTCAGATGCTCTGTTTCAGAGGCTCCATTGGTGCTTTCGATTGGAATCCTTTCACATGTGGAACATTTACATCACTCCAGGTTCTTGTTACAGGGCTTACCATTGGACTGTTCAGGTCCACTCCTGAAGGCAAGTAAGAGAATTTCCCAAACAAATATGTGAGAGACAGCAGAAATTTTGCTCTTCCCACGAAGTGAGGCACTCAAATGGTGAGCAGGAGCCCTCTCCTGAGACCTGCTCATTCACTCCTAGGAGCCCCTGTTCACTGAAACCACTGATGGTGGCAACAGATGGAGGTTCTGGAAGGGGAAATCAAGGTTGCAATTATATGGACCTCTCTTAATTGCAGTATGAGGTGTTTTTTTTTTTAAGTTTTTTTGTTTGTTTGTTTATTTATCTATTTAGAAAGAGAGCTAGCATGTGCACACCCAGAGAGAGGAGGGAGAGGCTCTGTCAGCTCAGAGCCCAACATGGGACCTCAACTCATGAACCCTGGGATCACGACCTGAGCAGAGATCAACAGTCTGCCTTTAACTGACTGAACCAAGTGCCCCTACATGGTGAGTTCCTTTTGACATTGATGTGGGAAGACAGGAATTAAGATTGTTACCCTTTCAATAATTTCCTCATTAACAGGATTTTAAAACTTCCCAATTTTTAGTGTTGACATCCCAGAAACTCTAAGAGGCTTGTTTCAGTTAGAGAGTCCTGAGATAATAACCCGTTTTTCACATTCCGAGTGGAGAGTATTTCTAACCTGCATAAAGAGCTTTGACAATGTCTTCTGATTGGAAAACTAAGTTACTAGTTGTTTTATGGTTCTTACTGAAATTCACATTAATATTTGTCTAAAAGGTTTTTGACTTTTCAGTTATTTATGTTTTAGTATAGCATTCCTTATTTGAGTAACTATTTTTCTAGAATTAAATGTATAAAATAATATTTATCTCTGAAAGGCAAAAAAATGAGTAAATATCAACCAAGAGCATGTGATTTATTTATCTTAAAAATCTATTGATCTTCGTCATAATTCTTTTTAATAACACACCCAAATTAATCTGGGATGAGAAAATTCATTTACAATTTTAAAATAAATGCCCATTTAAAAAGTTCCCTTCTTCCTCACCCTTAAAATTAGTAGTTTGGATTTAGCTGGTTTTCTCATAATTTATGTAACATTTTTATGTTTAAAATAAGGACATGCACGAGAGCATAAGATCTGATTCATAGATTGGAGAGTCTAACAAGAACAATTTATTTCTGTGCACTTAAATTTTACATATGAAGAATTTTAGATGTAAAGGCAGCAATGTTACTGACTTTATAGTTTTATTCCAACTTTAATAATTGTGGGTAAAATGGATTAAAAAGTAAAGGTCACAGCATTTAAGAATATCTTTTTAATATGGTGCTGTTCTCTTAAATTGCTGATGATCACAGAGTCCCTGCTGATTTATATTGTGTTCAGCAACATTTGCAAATTTTCTTTTTTTTTTTTTTATCTGAGAAGAATGTGTTATATTTCAGTGAATTATAGGTGGCAGTATACACAGCTAAATTCCATGTTTTATTGCAGGTAGATAGAAAATATCTCAGTTGGTTAGCAATTTCATATTTAAGCTCATTGCAATTTTAACTCCCATTCTAAACTCCCCCTTCCTCTTTGTTATTAATATAAGAACATCAAGTAAACTCTCACAAATAAGAGAATGCTCTTGGAAAGTATTTTAAATCTCAGGTTTATTCTGACAGATACAAAGTATTTTTTGTAATGTTATTAAAGATACATTACAAAGAGTGTAATAGTCACTGACCAGTTGACTTAATATTAACATCAGAATTTTAAAGCTTAAAGCCTTCTTAGAATTACATATCAAGCCAGTGACAAGAGAATTTTTTATTCTGTCTCCACCTCTTCTGTTTTAAAAGTTACAAGCAAATGTGTTTTGACTGCTAAGTTGTAAAAATTCAATACTTTCTTGATTTACTATCTTGAGGTGTGATATCTATCTTTGAGAATAAGTACAAAATTGCTATTCTTTATGCCTCATATCCACTCCAAAAGCATTATATCCATGAGTATAATAAAATTATACATGATATAGAGAAAGAGAAAACTTTAAATTGATGATCAATAGCCAGAGTGTGTCGTCTCATGGAGAATAAGAACCTTAGGCAGTAAAGTGGTCTATTGACACCATGCCTTCCAGAACTTTTCACAAGTGAATCCAGAGGTTTTAGGAAGGTTACTGAGAGACACGTGGGGTTGGAAGATGGGGCAGAGAGAGTGGAGGTGAGAGCCAAAGAGGCAAGCAGGTCAAACTCTGGTGCCCTGCAATTTTCCTGTTGTTTTGTTTTACATATTGAACTTTGTAAACTAACCTCTTTCCCTTCTAAACTAAAATCATCTTATCTAATTCAAAATCCTTATGTTTAGAGCAGGTAATTGAGAATGGAGTAGATTCAGACACTTGCTAAGGGTCAAGTCAATAATTAGCAGTGTAGGGCTGACATTATGAATACTAACCACTGTACTGCTAACCAAGTAAGCGGTATTTACTTTGTATATGTGTTTTCTCCAGAGTCTTTTTTTTTTTTTACGTTCATTTATTTATTTTGAGAGAGAGAGAGAGAGAGAAAGAGGGAGAGAGAATCCCAAGCAGGTCTGGATCCCAGGAATTGCAAGAACATGACCTGAGTCCAATGCTTAAGCGACTGAGCCACCCACACGCCCCTCCAGTGTGGCTTTTTATGTCTGTTTGCTGACTTGCTTTGTTTGTCACTTTCCCCACCATAACTTGTTTATTCATTTTAATGCAGCCAATTACTTTGCGAATTTTGGCCTATATAGTAGCTTGTAACTTTCAAATAGATATGCTTGCTTGCAAATGTTCATGTTAATGCTGGGCAATTGTTTTAGGATCATTTGGTTCTCTCAAGCTGATATTTAAGCATTATTAATTCTAATAAGAAATAAGTAGACTTAGAGAAATTCAGAGAGAAACTATTCATTTTTTTTCTCTTTCAAGGTCAGTAAGATAAGTTCTCAAAACTTGAATGTTTCTTAAGTACTTGCCAATGGATTTTATTGTTTTTTGATAAGATGGAGTTCTCTAGCATTTGGAAGTATGAATATCCTTAAGCATTTGGAGTTTAAAATAGGCATAAACCTGTAGAAACACAAGAAGACATCAGCTAAATGTATTGAGCTAAGTTCATTTGAAAAATAAATTGAAGCCATGAAAATGTTGGGAGACCAACCCCAAATCTCCTGTTTGGGTCGGAGAAATGCAATGGGCCCCAGGTTGTAGCCTCTTTATTTTTAAATAATTTACCCTTGAATAGCTTTTGAATCAAATAGCATGTTAAGAATGGGCATCTTTTCACCTGAAAAAAATATGCTTGGAGCTACCGTATTCCTATGGAGTATGTCTAAGAACTTTTCCATTATTATATTAGTTGAGATCTCAATCTTTCCCACTACTGATGCATATGTTTAATAAAAAGATAAACATAAATGGATATTGCAGTATGAGTGCAGCTGACTTATTTTGCATGTGTGGTTAGAGCCTAGGAAAAAATCATTTATTTAGGTTGTGCTTGCATGGTCCTATGTGATAAATAGTTCAAGTTTATGAACTCAAGTTTATTAAATATAGCCCCCCCCCAGTAGTTAATAACTTGTAATGCTTCATGTAACTTCAACTTGAAATTAAAAAAATAGGAAGAAATTTTGGTTGACTAATTCATTTATTTATTCAGGAAATACATATTCAACATCTGTGCCAAGCAAGGTGTTTAGGATACAATAGCGAACAAAACAGACAAATGTTCTTGTCTTCATTTAAGTGTGTATAAGTACAGACAACAACAAATGAACATATTAAATAAATAAGTCATCTAGCTTTTCAGAAGGTGAAAAGTGCTATGGAGAATAGGAAACGTTGAATAGGTTAAGAGGATCTTTTAATTTAAATTGAGTACCTCTGAAATTTGTGAGGGTTATGGAATTCAGAGATGAAATACAGAGGGTTATTAGTAAATGACTATGGTTGTTTTGCCATGGGAAGAGAAAACAAACACAACTTAAGCTGTTCTTTTTAAAGATTTCCTTCAGGAGTTGCTTTAAAGTAGATTTCTCATTAGCCATTAAATTGAATGTTTTCCCACTAGGCAATTTGCCCCAAACGCTAAATTAGTGGGAGACCCACTAAAATAACTTTGTCATTCTAATGGCAATAAGGCTTTTAAAGCAAAGGTGTAAAGGGAAGTCTGGATATAGAGTAGGTTTCCTTTTTCTTTTTCTTTTTTTTTTTTTTTCTCTTGGCAGAAATATAAGGTAGGATTTAAGAACATGTCAGTGGAAGCAAAACTGTGGTTTAAGACGTTGAGTCCCCAGCAGGAGACATTTGAAGAATTTCTTGGTTACATTAACAAAACCCTTATCTTCCATGGGGAATAACTAAACAATAATAAAAATACAGGCAAAAAAGAAAATGTAGTTATTGTCATTTGAGCAAGTAAGTTTCACATGAACACTTATGACAAAAAGCTTTGTCAAAGTTGACTGCTCTAAGAGTCCACCTTCATTGCCCTTTGCAAAAATACCATTCTTACACAAGCAGTGGTCTTAGAACAAGTAATGTCTTCTGTGAATGCAAAATCAGTGATTACAAAGTGCTCACTCTTGTTTTATCCTCTGAAAGATTTTCTCCTGCCTAATTTTCCTAGTTTTATTTTAGAAGAATGCGTATCTCCCAAGCTTATTTATTTTCTGCTAATGTCATATATGTATTTACTCACTTGTTTAAAAATGTGCAATGAAGTCTTCTATGTTTGGGACATTGTGCTATAAGTGCATACAAAACCTTTTTCTGGTTAAAGAAATTCCTGTGAAAGGTGGCAAGGTGATATGGCTAGTCTGAGTACCTGATTTAAGAGCCATTGGTTAGTTCTTTCTAGTTTACAGCTGTATGACATACAGCTGTGAGTCAACCATTTGATGGCAGGGAAGATGTGCACACAAGTATCACTAGATTTGGAAGCAGAGAGCCAGAAATCTGGGTGAATTCAGGTAGGTGCTACATATGTGATGGTGTACACAATAAAGAAAAAGAGAACAAGTTAAATTTTGTTTAATAAGAATAAGAGACATTTTTAATACATTTCAAAATGATTTCAATACAGTGGCCCACATTTATAGAAAGTTAATAACAAATTACATTAATGATAGTGATCTTTTATATATTTAAGAAGTTTATGAAGTCCTTGATTAGCTGTTTTTTTCTTAAATGTTTATTTATTTTGATAGAGAAAGAGAGGGAGAGAGAGGAGAGAGACAATACCAAGCAGGCTCCATGCTGTCAGTGCAGAGCCCGACACAGGGCTCAAACTCATGAACCATGAGATCATGACCTGAGCTGAAAAGTCAGACACTTAACTGGCTGAGCCACCAGGAGCCCCTTTGATTAGCTATTTTTCCAGTTCTTTTGTAAAGAAAATTATTTTGTGTGGATTATTTTATTTTTATAATTTGATGAATAAATTACGCCATTATAGATTGCATTTAATCTATTTTTTGAAAAAGATGCTCCATAAATATTTAGCTTACTGATTTGCCATACCTGTTTTGCTGCAAACCTGTTATTTCTATAAAGACTCTCCTATATTTTATGGATTCACAGTGCAATTAGTGAATGTATTTACAACCCTAAATGCTAAAAGAATCATGTTTAGATCATTCTTTCATTTACATACAAGGAGCTCAGTCCAGTATACCATATCTTGTACATACTAACTTGTGGATATCTTGTTTCCAACAATTTCATCATGTGAAATTGGAAATGTGCACTTTAGTTTCTATAGAATGACTGTTAAATTTCACATAATATCTTTCTGTGAGAAATGTGAGTAATTAAGAAGCATGAAGCTTCCTATTTAATTAGCCTACTTGTATCCACAGAAGAATGTTTAGTTGTAAAAAGTCAGAGGGAGCTTGCCTTTAGTTAATTGAATCAGGGGATATTTTACCTTTTTACATTTCCCCCCATTCATTTTATTTAGTTTTATTCACTCTACATGACTCACTGAAAAATTCCAGACTGTATACTTTTGTCTCAGTAATATTTTGTTGAAGCCTCTCTATGGTCAAATCTAGGGTCAATATCAATCATATTTTGTGACCAAAAAGGCATGAATATGTTTTTATGATAAAGAAGTATTCAAATATGAAAATAGAGTTCATCGATCTTTAAAGAGTAAGGGATTTAATGTTTTGACATCTAATGAATAGTTCAAAATGCAGTTTGATTGCTGCTTAATCTTTCTTTCGAGTGGATATTGCTAAACCACAGGTGTGGAGAACTTGGCTTACATATAGATCCTTCTATCCCCAGATAATTGTAGTATTTACGGAGATGAACTTTATCTGTTTCAGCTTAATATTTCTTTGAAAGGGCAGTCCTAATTTAGAAGCAAGTGAATCTAAAGGCATCATGCTTTTAATTACTTTTTAAAAAGAACCTGATTCTTTCCCCTTTGAATACCCTAAGTGAGATTAAACTTTTTGGGGAGAAACAAAGCACAGGGAGTTGTCAGTGGAAAAGTGTTTTGAAGCCAAATAGAAGTTACCACTCCTTCTACGGAATGAAGGAAACTAAGGAAAACAGCAGCTGCCACCTCAGCTCAGTAACTCCAGTAGATCCGAGTGAACCCATTTGGAGACTGCTGAGTAGAAATAGTTTAAAGGTCTATTGTAAAAAACAATAATTTTATGCATTAATTAGACTTGTCAGAAACTGCTTTGATTTTGCAAAAGTGAATAACCTTTTATTCCCTGGTTATAGTGAAGTCCTTAAGCTCATTTGATTTCCTGTGCCCCACTCGATTTCACTTTAAGGTTTCACTTTTGCAAATGCATTATACCAGGCCAATCCCATTAATGTTTTCATTTCCCTCTCGCTTTAATAAAAAAAGCAAAGAATAACTTTTCTTAAAATGAACATAAGACGGGGTGGGGGGGTGTAAATTGCAGAATTGAAGGCACGAGTAATAGAATGAGTAACATTTTGTTTGCGTGTTTCCTACCTCAACCTCAGACGGATGATGAAGACTGCTTCCTTTTTTCTTACGAGTGATTTTTTTAATGTTGCACCATATTGGATTTTTATGGAGATTGTTTTCAGTTTTGCCACTTTTTAGTTGAGGTTGATTCAAAGGCAGAATTTATGCCAGCATTTGGGATTTTGCTGTCTAGCATCTATCATATGTTAATTCACACTCGATTACTGTAGAATTTCTGAAAATTTCAGTGTAGTATTGGACTTTTTTGACACAGTGGAAAAGAGTACGCTAAACAAATAAATAGCGTAAAAAATTACATAGGAAAAGTATACATACTTGGAGATCAAGCAGTTTTCAAAGTTTTAAATATAGCTGAACATTTTCAAAGCATTATTTTTCAATCATTTTGACATGACAGTTTCAACTTGCTTATTAATTATAGTATTGATGTTCCTAAGAAACATTGCCTTGTTTTAGGTTTTAACATATTTCAAGTTACAGTTTCTTAAAAATAACTAATTTTTAATTTTTTTAATGTTTCTTTTTTTCTTTATTTTGAGAGAGAGAGAGAGAGAGAGAGAGAGAGAGAGAGAGAGAGAGAAGTGAGCGGGGGAGGGGCAGAGAGGGAGACTGAGAATTCCAAGCAGCCTCTGTGCTATCAGCACAGAACCCGAAGTGGGGCTCAATCCCAGGAACCATGAGATCATGACCTGAGTCAAAATCAAGATTTGTATACATTTTAACTAAATAGTTCAGTGTATAAAATACAGAGATCTTCTGCTCCCACCCTCCCCGTCTCCCCATCCAAAGTACCCAGGTGTTTTTTTTGATAGTTTTAGTTACATATCTAAACATCTCATTGATATTTAGTTTTCTTGACCTCTCAATTTTAGGCTGCTTCTAGCTATTAACGTCCCAGAGTAGAAGCTCTTTTAACAATCTGGGTATACATATAAAAACACGCTCCTACTGCTTCCGTTATCCCACTAGAGTCTTATTATAATTTTTGGTTAAAACATTACTTGGTGTTTACATTATTACAAGTATGTAAATGTTTTTATATCTGAGTTAAATGCCATAACCTAGAAAAAAAATTGTTTTCTCCTAAAATTTTTTTTTTTTTTTTTTCTGGAGTTGATGATAAATTATGTCTTTAATTTGTATGTACCTATCATTCCAAATTCTCCAGATACACTATGAAATTCTCTCAGTACATACACATCAGATAATCTTCTAGATTTTTTTTTTTTTCACTGCCAGCTTCTTATTTTATTCTGCAGCTTCTGAGCTGTAGGTCAGTGATACCGCTATCAATCCAGGACTTCCTTCACTATCATCCCAATATTTCCTGTGTGTAGCTCTTGTGTTCAGTTTATTTTTATTCTCCTTCCTGATTATCCCTTAATTTTAGGTGAATATGTCCTCCAGAAACATATGAGAAAGGGATCTTGGGAGTTAACATTTTTGAGAGCCTACAATTCTGAAAAGCATTATGGAACACTGTATTTGACTGAAAATATAATTCTAGTTTAAAAATGTATATTTTTCCAAATGTTGAAGATTCCATTTCTTCCCCCTTCCAGAGTTGCTCTTGAAAAATCTTACTGACATTCTGATTCTAAATCTAGCTCTTTGTGATGGGACCTATTGTGCTTATTTATGTCTCCAGAAGATTTTGGGATTTTCTCTTTATCTTTGGTATTCTGACATTTTAAGATGATACAACCTGTGCGTTGCTCCACACAAAATATGACATTTCATTGGGCTCAGGACTCACTAGACCATTTTGCATTGTAAAATGTGTGTGTGTGTGTGTGTGTGCTTAAAAAATATATATATTTATATATATTCATACATATATATATATATATATATATATATTTATACACACACACATACAATCTTTCAGTTTGGGGAAATATTTTGATAGTATTTCTTAAATGTATTTTCTTCTCTTTTGTTGTTCTCCTGTAATGCCCCCGATTTCGAATCCAAGAGACCACCAAGGAACCGATACGGATGCAAACGCACGAGGGTTTATTTGCAAGCTTGAGCTTGGGCCCAAGTATACCCTACACAGTGGAGCAGGAACTTGGACCCCTAGGTTAAGAGGCATAGCAGTTTTATAGGGGCCAGTGGCCAATGAGATTGTAACACACACAGAAAGTTGCATAGTCATGCCAGTCCACACGCAGGTGGCCAATTGAATTACAATTTACCCTATAGTAACTGTTTGAACTAACCTATCACTCTGGTCAGAATTGGCGCGCAAGTTTGGCGGGCAAAAGGTGGGGTTTACATTCTTTGGCGGTTAGGGGTTCCGCATTCCTATATGAGCCGGTTTCCAGTAAGGGTGTGCTCAGCGGCTTGACTAGGGTGGGGGAGTGTCTTAAGCAATAAGCAGGTCATGTGGAGGTTATACATGAGATGGTGGGTGTAGCACAAAATGGAGTTAGTCTTGCTCTGCTTGTCCAGGGGTAGAGGATTTTTGTTAAATTCCTTGGGCCCCACACTCCTTTTTCTTGAAACTTAAATCGGTGCCTTAATTTTATTACATTTTCCTATTATCCATGTCTTTGTGATTTTTTTCCTGCTGTCTAAACTTTTTTTTCAATTTGGCCTTCCAAGTCTTCACCTGGTTATTTTCATTTCTGTTATCATATATTTAATTTATAAGCGGTGTTTTACTCTGAATGTACCTTTTTAATATCTGAAAAAATATTTTCTTTTGAATTTTTTCAATGTTTTATTTGTTTGAGAATGAGCAGGGGACATGCAGAGAAGGAGGGGACAGGGGATCTGAAGTGGGCTCTGCACTGAGAGCACAGGACCCGATTTGGGGCTGGAACTCACAAACTGTGAGATTACAACCTGAGCTGAAGTCGGACGCTCTACTGACTGAGCCACCCAGGCACCCCTCTTTTGAATTATTATCCTTCACCTTTATTTATTCTCTTTCTTCTCTGATCCTATTTTCTGTTTATTGAATTTGTTCACTGTTTTTCATTTACAGTATTCTTTTTCGTGTGATGGCCATTGACCATCCATTCAGTTTTAAAAACAGAACTAAAATGTTGCTTTAAATGATCTGAATAAAAGAGTTCATTACATGCTCAGCATACAAGGGTCAGTTTGAGAATGGTACCTGTCCCTTGCAGTAGGGAGAGCCATTTAATCAGGGATTTTTAAATATCAATGTCGAGGGGTCATTTATCCTCAACTAATCTGCATAAAACAGAATCTTTTAATCTCTTCCAGATAAATATAAAATGGGCTGGGGAATGCAACTTTTGACTATGCGGACTTTCATGTTAAACCTTTTGGTTTTTGGGGGGTACCTCACCTTCACCTCTGTCACCTTTGGTGACCCAGAGACAAAAGCCTTTTTCTTTTTAGGTTTATTTATTTTGAGAAAAAGAGAGAGAGAGAGAGAGAGAGAGAGTACAAGCAGGGAAGGGGCAGAGAGAGGGAGAGACAGAATCCCAAGCAGGCTCTGCACTGTCAATGCAGAGCCAGACGCAGGGCTCAAACTCAGCGAACCGTGAGATCATCACCTGAGCCCAGATCAAGAACCAGACACCAACTGAGCCACCCAAGCACCCCAATAAAGTATTTTTTGTTTACCATCTCCATAAAGTTAATGCGTGTTAAGAAGAAGTAGGGGTACTTTTAGGACTGGCGGGAAGGTTAGAAAGATCTGAGAAATGATCTAGTCCATCTTTTGACAAATCTCCCTATTTTCAGTTTTATCCTATATGCTTTGCTACTGGTAAATTCAATTCCTGAAAAATTCAGTGGCCTTTTGAAGTGGGACATGACTTTCCTCCTGTGAGGGCACTTCAGCATTGGCTTTCTTTGCTGTCCTATGTCAGTTATCATGTATCCATCTTCTTCACCTTTCCCAAAAGAATTTCCTGACGCTTCTCATCTGCTGTTTCTTCTCTTTCTCTTATGTATATGTATTTTTTTATTCATTTACTTGTCACTTTATTTTTTTAATTTATTTTTAAATGTTTATTTATTTATTTTGAGAGGGAGGAAGGGAGAGAGAGAATCTCAAGCCGGCTCCACGCTGTCAGCACAGAGCCAACACGGAGCTCAATTCCAACAACTGTGAGATCACGACCTGAGCCGAAATCAAGAGTCAGACTCTTAACCCACTGAGCTACCTAGGCGTCCCTTTTTACTTGTCACTTTAATAGTTTTAAGAGGCAACAGAGGAAAAACCATGTTCAACCGGAAGTCACATAATATAACTTCAATTTGTAAAACTGGCAGTTCAGAATTTTTATTATTTTATTTTAGTGAATTCACACTAATGACTGGTTACATTAGATGAGTGGCAAAATGTTCTCGTGAAAAATTATTACCCGCTGACTACAATATTCACATCTGATCTTTTCTCCGCTAGAATAAAGATGATTTAAAAAAACATATATTTATATACTGATTGAATTCCTTCATCAGTAAAACTGCATCACTGATTATACCAGAGTGTTCAATTGATTTTCTATAGTACTCGGTTTCAAATGTTAAAAATGTATGGATGAGATGTCCTATCGTAGTATTGGTATCTGTGTTTAGCCTGTTGATAGAATAATTGCCACTGTCGTTGTAAAATGCAATGTTGTTGCATTTTAGGCCTTGCTAATGCTTATAAAAATATTGATATTATTGGCCGATATCATAAAATGTCCTACTCAAATGTATAGAATTCAGTAAGCATACTGACATGTCACATTAAATTTCTGTAATTGAGGTAGAGATAAGAACATACTATTCTTAGTATGGGGGCAAACTCAAAAATGAGATGACGTCAAGTCAATTCAAGGTAGTATCATTGACTATTCTGTATTACAAATGAGAGGAAGCTTCCTAGGAAATGTAGATTTTGAATAAGGGGGCAGATACTGGTACGATTAATTGAGGCATGATGTATATAGGAAAGAAGTTTGCAGGAGACAGATGTTTTGGTTTCAGATAGATTAGCCTTGAGGATCTTTTGAAATGTTAAATAATCTGTAATGTAGGATGGGAACTCATCAGAAAGGTCTGGTGTAAATATATAGAATTGATCCAGTTAGCTAAGCTACAGCAAACAGGAATATGCCCACATCACAGGTGCGTAAACAAGATAGAGAATTATTCCACTCTTGTGGGAGAAGCATAGTGGAAGGCAACTAGGGCTGAGGTGAGCACTAAAAATTCATCGAGACTTATTTCAGATCTCTATTCTGCCATTTGAAAGTGTGGCACTCCTTCTACTCCAAAGTCTCTGGTGTAAATGTTCATCACAGTGGTGTCTCCAGTAGCAAAATGTAAGAAGGCAGAGCTCCTCCCTTTAAAGAGACTTAGTCAGACTTTCACCCCATTCTCTTTATATCTCTTTTATGAGAATTTAGTCATATCTCACCAAACTACCAGGAAGCCCTGAATATTATATTTTATTCTGTATGGTAACATGGAAGGCTAAAAAAAAAAATTGGTGTTTTATATTTAAATAGAAATAAGGGAATGGTAAATGGAGTATGCATGTCGCAGTCCTGTATTAAGTCACTGGCATATAGATTGCATTTTGAAATGTGGATATGTATGAATCACAGCGTGTATATTAAAAACCTTATTTGGAAGTCAGATTTCTGTGGATTGAGCAACGAATGGCAGATGAGGAACTAAAGAGAAACAGACAAATCCTTCAAAAGGCTTGGATGAAAGACGAGGGAGAGAGGACAGTAGTCCAAACATGGATTTGTGGAGAATGAAGTGAACTCAGAATGAGGTGAATCAAGAATGCAGGGTGTGATAAGGCTGATGACCAATTAATATGTATTAAGTGATCCTATGTATTGGTGCTGTATTGAATGTTTTTATATGCACCAACTCCTTGCATCTATCATCCCCATTTTATAAGCAAATAAACTTAGGCCCGAAAGATTAAATGACTTAAATTGAGACCCAGAGTTGCTAAATACTAGCGCTAAGAATTTTACACCTAAGGGACCCTTTGTCCACTCATAATTACAATCTACCTATTTCTTCTTACTTAAACAGGATCTCTCCTCTTAAGGACCATCCAACTTAATTACCTTTGTTTTTAGTTAGGAAGTTAAAGAGCTCAGGTGAATGGATAATCTTAGAAAGGACAATGCATGAGCAAGCTTTTGGTGAAAAAGCCTTCCTAATGATGACAAATTTCAAAACAGTTTTACCAGGAACTTAGATTAGGTGCCAAAGGTACATGTTCTAGTTGTGTTTCCAAAGCAGAAACTGATCATCACATTTTAAATTAAATTAATGCTCAATCCTCTTTGAACTATAAATACTGCCTTAAAAGAGGGAATTAGTATTTGTGTTTTACATTTCATTATTTTTTTATTTTTGTTTGATCTCTCATCATTTAAAATTTTCACTCAAGCACAATTTAATAACTATGATAATGTTATAATTACAGTTAATTTTGTTTATGTGAAAATGATACCATGGATGTCTATGTAATCGGTGACAACACTTTCAGATGATTTTATTCTTTAGAACCATGCTTTACACTAGAGGTTCAAATAAGTGTACAGAATAGGAAAAGGGTGTGCTTTCTCCTTGGAGAAGGGCCGATGGTTTATTTCCTAAAAAGTCTTCATTTAAGTGGACTTTTCAAAGTTGCTGAAGAATGTGATTCTTTGAATATATTATGTCTGTTTCTCTGGTATCATTTCTTATTGACTAACAGCGTAAGAGGGATATACACTAGTAGAATGTATTTAAGCCCAATTATAAGTAATTTAATAGAGAGCAGAGCTGTGTTACTAGAAAAGCTCCTTTACTTCATGTGGTTAAGCCTCTGCTGGGACCAGTTGCTAGGTGTTTCTGAAATGAGACTAAGGCAAGCTAATTTAATTTTACAGTATTATTAAAACTAGTCAATTCATTCATCTCTCATATGATGGCGTTTTCTGAAGAAAAGTCCATTATTTGTGGTGCATTGTGAAGAGAGGATATAAATGTGTATAATTATCCGGGCCCTTAACATGTACCAGCGTACTGAGGTCTTTTTAATGCTTTTGTTTTCCCTTTATTGCAACCTTTTCAGATTGATAATGTTATTCTCATTTGACAGATGATAAAACTGAGGTTAAAAAAACATTATGAATCGTTCAAGGGTTGTAAATGATTGACTCAGAATTGTCACCAAGGCCAATTCCATAACCCGAAATGGAAAGGACTCAGTGTACAATATTGCCTATAGCATGCGTTTATCAGATTCTTCAGAACGCTGTAACAAATTGTCACCCACTTAGTGGCTTAAAATGACAGAAATTTGTTCTCTCAAAGGTGTGGAGGCCAGAAGTCCAAAATCAAGGTGTTGGCTTCCCACAAAGACTCTAGGGAAGAATTCTACTTTGCCTTTTCCAGCTTCTGTGGGCTCGTGGTTTTCTTTGGCCTACTCCCATGTAACTCCAGTTTCCTCCTCCATTTTTTCATGGCCGCCTTCCTTGTATCTCTGTGTCTCTTCTTTTCTGTGTCTTGCAAGGAAATTTGTTATTGGATTTAGGACCCACCTTAATCCAGGATGGTCTCTAGGGATTCTGATCTTAACTCCATTTGCAAAAACCCTTATTCCAAATATGGTCACATTCTGAAGTTCCAGGTAGACCTACCTTTTTAGGAGATCACTTTTCAACCCAGTACAATGGACATGGCCACAATTTTAAAAACATTTAAAAATTGTAAGATAGGGGTGCCTGGGTGGCTCGTCGGTGAAGCGTCAGACTTCAGCTCAGGTCATGTTCTCACAGTTCGTGGGTTCGAGCCCTGCATCGGGCTCTGTGCTGACAGCTCAGAGCCTGGAGCCTGCTTCGAATTCTGTGTCTTCCTCTCTCTCTGTCCCTCCCCCACTCACACTCTGTCTCTCACTCTCAAAAAATAAATAAAACATTAAAAAAATTTTAAACATTGTAAAACATAGCAAAAGGACAGACAAAAAATATAATGCATCATATACAATATAATTAATAATATTAAAGTGATCACCTGAGTAGCCACCACCCACATTAAGACATAGAACTTGGGGCGCCTGGGTGGCGCAGTCGGTTAAGCGTCCGACTTCAGCCAGGTCACGATCTCGCGGTCTGTGAGTTCGAGCCCCGCGTCAGGCTCTGGGCTGATGGCTCGGAGCCTGGAGCCTGTTTCCGATTCTGTGTCTCCCTCTCTCTCTGCCCCTCCCCCGTTCATGCTCTGTCTCTCTCTGTCCCAAAAATAAATAAAAAACGTTGAAAAAAAAAAAAAAAAAAGACATAGAACTTTCCCAGCAATCTGAAAATATACTGTTTCCTTTAATGATTATCTCCCCATCTCTGTTCATTAGAACTGTTTTGATTTTATGGCAATAATTTCCTTACTTTTTAAAAAAAAAATGTTTGCTATTCATGTAGCAAAATAATAGTTTTATACATGTTTGAATTTTATATAAATGAAACATGACTACATATTTTATTTTGTGTTCTGCTCTTCAAAAAATTTTTAAAATGTTTATTTATTATTGAGAGACAGAGAGAGCCAGAGCATGAGCAGGGGAGGGGCAGAGAGAGAGGGAGACACAGAATCCGAAGCAGGCTCCAGGCTCTGAGCTGTTAGCACAGAGCCCGACGATGGGCTCAAACTCACAAACCACGAGATCATGATGTGAGCCGAAGTCGGACACTTAACCAACTGAGCCACCCAGGCGCCCCAAGTGTTCTGCTCTTTTAAAATAATACTGCATTTATAGGAATCATATATATCATTGAGGGTGGCTATAGTTAATTTACTTTCTTTACAACTTATACATTTTATTTTTGTTGCATATATTCGTTAAATTCTCTTTTTTGGGCTATCACAAACACTATTGTTATGAACATTTTTATTATATTTATCCTCATATAATTGCACAATTTTATGTGAGATATATGCTTAGTAGATGATAACATATTTTCTTTTTTATTTATTTTTATTTTTATAGAGAGAGAGTATGCTGGGGGAGGGGCAGAGGGAGAGAGAGAATCTTAAGCAGGCTCCATACTCAGCACAGAACCCAACGCAGGGCTCCATACGACCACTGTGGGATCATGACCTGAGCTGAAATCGAGAGTCAGAAGCTGAACCAACTGAGCCACCCAGGCACCCCTGAGAACATATTTTCAAAGCAATTGTAGCAATTTACCTCTTATCAGCAGTTTACGTGAGTTCCTATTGCTCATAATAACCCATGGCATCAGCTGAAATTTTAGTTATCTGATAATTTCATAAGTGTGCAGCCAAATTCCATGACAGTTTTCACATAAGCATCCCTAGTTACCAATGAGTATCTTAAATTTACTGGATTTGTACTTTTGTGCACTGACAGTCATTTCTTTTTCCCATTTCCAATTTGTCTTTCCTTATTATTTCTTTTTTCTTATAATTCTGGATAGGAGCCCATTTTTATTATATGTACTGTAAATATTTTTCTACCATATAATAGTTGTTTTTGTTCTCTTTTAGTGTATGTTTTGATGAACAGAAGTTCTTTTTTAATGTAGTCATTTCAATCCACCTTTTTCTTTATGATTAGGGCTTTAAACTTTTTTTTTTCTATTATTTTCTACCAATGTTTCTGTTTGCCATCCTTTTTTGTTTGTTTCTTTCTTTCTTTAAACAACCAAATCCTTTTCTGACTGACATATTCTTTTTTAGACATGGTATATTTCGACTATAAACAAGCCTTGCTTATCAGAAGCAATTCTTTCATTTTCAGGTGTGTTGTACATTTAGTTTGTTGATTTTTCTAGGCTAACTTAGAGGCCAGTCTTAATTTTCTCATTTTACTCTTCTTGGGGAATTTGTTTACAGTGGGCCTTAGCTATCCAGTAAGTATGGATAAAAGTGGGTTGGCTTTAAAATTGGTTTTACTCTGTGCTTTTTGTATAAAGAATCTCCTCAACTGATTTCAGTGTCGGTCATACTTCATATTAGGTATCTGACTACATGGAAAATTTACCTTTACCAAATATTTGACATGTGATATTTCAATTATATATCATTAAAGCTATTAATATATATAATAATTATCATATTATTGATGGAGATTATGAGATTGAGTGACGACATTAACTAATATACTCAAGGACAAACGAGGAAGTTACAAATTAAAAATATGTACTCAAGCTTCATTTTTTTCAGACTCCTTCGATGTCTCTCTTTAAATGCAATTTCAAACTTTAAAGTTACAGATTCACGTATTTTAAATGACATCGCCAATTTAAAAATAAGTGAAAGAACCCTGCTCTAATTTAAACTACTTCCAAATTTCTCCCTATGAGCATTCTTGCCTTATCCATATTCAAATAAAATTATTTACATTTATAATCCTTTTGAAAGTTATTCCTGTTGTTTTTCATGTTAGTTAATGTGATGTATTTTCTTTTTCTTTGAGGAATTTTGGGGTGAGTCATAAGGAGTCTTTCGAGGACAATTTGCTTAGCAAATAAACTCTCTCCCTTGTTTAATACTTTTTAGCAAGTATTTTAGATAAGAGTAAAAAAGGCAAGATGGTCAAGGCCAGAAAAAAGATCCAGTTAGAGAAGTTCACTTACCATTTGTCTGCAGTAGATTTTTGACTACGGTTGCTGTTTTGAAAGTTTATTCCTAAGAAGATATTTATTTACAGTTAAGTTATTACAGTTTTAGAATACATAAGTTTTATTTGCTTTAAAACCTTGAAAATCATATTTATAGATTTGTAATGGGATGAGTTCCAACCTTATATCTCAGGAATTATTCTTCAAAAACAGATTCAGTAATTCTAAATGCTTCTACTAATTCCAAACCAATGGTGAAGGCTACATGTCTGAAGTTATGGGATAGGCAAGGGAAGTGGTAAAATGAAGTGGGACTATCTCTCTTTTGAATCTATTAACACAAAGAGATGAAAATATAATAATTAACTGATAAATGTTGAGAAAAAATTTAAAGTGTAGTATCTAGTTTAATAGAGTATCTTCAGATAAATGTGCTCAATTTGTGAGATTTTCTAATCCTCATTTGTCTTCTAGCAATAAGGCTATGCATAATTTATTGTGTAATTAATTCTTAGAAATCATTATATTATTCATACAATGCTGAATTCTAATGATAATTTAGTTATTTAAAATAAGACTGAACCTAGACCAGTATTAGCCACTAAATGTCTATATTAGACACTATAAGCTGTCTTCTGCCCATGCTCCTACCTATGGTTGCTTTTTAGTATGATTTCTCATTTTGAAAAATCTTTTGTAGTTCCTAGGTTTGAAATCTTAGAATATATATACTTCTTTCAAAAATTACTTGTACTTTGTAATTATAATTACATTTCTTTCAGAAAAAGAACAATAGAAAAGTTGGCTATTATATGCTAGTCTCTCAGATGGATTATATTCTATCATGCTGCTGTTGTCTAAATACAAATACATTGTATTACTAGTTGATATAGATTGAAATCTGAGTAATCTATATTATCATTCTACTGGGTGTTAGGGTTTCCCCTTAAAATCATGCTTTTCAATTTCCTTTGAGTCTCTTTGGTTCAATCTCCTGCTGTTGTAATCATTAGAAGTCCATAGAAAGTGAAATTTCTCAAAATATAGACAGCTTTATTCAGAACATGAGCCCTCAGGCATTTCTTTTCATTTTTACTTAGCTTGGGATATATAGATGCACCTTTGACTTTAATGTACTTATTATAGAGCCTGAACGCAGAGTATGCTCTCTTCTGCTTTCAGATACAGGTGGCAAGAATTCTTGGTCTGCCAAGGAATTTTATTTGCTCCTAAAGTCTCACTGTCCCATTATATGACTTTGTTAGATTAAGATTTTAATAATGCAAATAAGGGTCAAGCCTTCTTTGTTGATGAAATATTAAATCACTCTTTGGTCTTCTTACATCTGACAGTTATTTTCTACTTCATCTTTAAAAGCGGAAATGTGAGAGCTTTTCACCCAGTGGAGTAGCTGGAATTTATTCATATGAGTTCAGACCCATTGAAACCTGCCAACCGTATAAAAACAGTTGCCAATATGGAAGAAGTCTTCCTTGTGTTGTGATAGAAAGGGTTTCACTGTTTAGATGTGAGCTTAAAATAAAAATGTATCCCTCCATTAAAAAAAAAAAAAAAAGCATGTGCCTGCTTGTCCTAGATGGCTTTCTACAGGAATTAGGAACAAAGATTTATTTGATAACAACTTAAATCTTAATTTACTTTTCAACTTATATGTGTATGTGCTTACAAACATATTTTAAATGAACATATACATATATACGTGTGTGTGAGTATGTGTGTATACACACATGTAGATATATATCTAATGTTAGAAACAGTCTTAATTTAATGTCAACTTTAAATTGGATACAGAATTTATTTGGACTTGTTTTTTGACCAACTAGGCAAGCAAGCAAAGATTTTTATTTTTTTTTTTTTATAATTTATGGATTTGTTTTTTGGACTGTGACTGATACTTTGGCATGTGGATTTAAAAACTATTCAAAGTGATCTGAATTTTTATCAGTGAATGTTTCCTGACATTAGTATGTTTTTTCTTTGCTACCTGTGTTCTTTTGTTAGTCGTGTTGTTATCATTCTAATCACCTGTAGCAGCAAACATGGGGTCACAGTTAAAAACATCAAAATCCTGGCTCACAGCTTCCCTGCCCAAGACGCTGGGAGTTGGTGAAGCCAAGACTCAGCAGGCATGACTGAAAAGGGAAGTCCCAATGGTGCTAGAATGGTGCTGCAGTGGCAGAAGATAGCTCATGGGTGAGGTCTAGAAGAATGATAGGAAGGACATCCATCATTTGCTCCAAGGTATGAAAGTCGAATCCTGGGGAGAATCATGACAATCCTGATCGCTGAACCGTTACAGAAGCAGACTCTGGACGAGCTGAAATGCACATGCTTCAGCATAGTTTGATAAAAGGCCAGTCTTCCTGCTTCTCCACACTCCCTTCCCCTTTGTTTTCTGAGGCCGTTTGTTGCTATTATTTCATCCTTTCCCTGTGCTGTAGGAGTTATGGTACTTTTATTGGAAGAGACCTCTAAAGTCTGAAAACCCAACAGAAAAGGAATGGGGAGGGTATTTTTTCCATTGATAGAGGAAGGACACCAAAATGTCGGTGAAGAGGGGTTTGAGATGTTGAAAGATGTGAATTGTTGTTTCGGATTCTGTGTCTCCCTCTCTCTGACCCTCCCCCGTTCACGCTCTGTCTCCCTCTGTCTCAAAAATAAATAAATGTTAAAAAAAAATTAAAAAAAAAAAAAGGGGGCGCCTGGGTGGCTCAGTTGGTTAAGCGGCCGACTTCGGCTCAGGTCATGATCTCGCGGTCTGTGAGTTCGAGCCCTGCGTCGGGCTCTATGCTGACAGCTCAGAGCCTGGAGCCTGTTTCGGATTCTGTGTCTCCCTCTCTCTGACCCTCTCCCGTTCATGCTCTGTCTCTCTCTGTCTCAAAAATAAAGAAATGTTAAAAAAAAATTAAAAAAAAAAAAAGAAAGATGTGAATTGTTTTACACACTCACTTTGGGAAGACAAGAAGTGAACACTTAGGAGCTCCTAACATCCCTACTGCCCATGAATGGCAGGAGTGAGCTCGAGAGGGCTTCCTAGAAATCTCCATCCTGAACGTAAATCATGATGGATATTCTCTCTCTCTTAACCTTTGTTTGAGATGCAGACATAAAACAAAACAAAACAAAACAAACCTCAAAATCCTGTTTATTTTGTCTCTTCAATGTTTCCCAATTATTTATTCCCCCTCCATTCATCCTATCACCACTCTCATTTGGGTCCTCAGTCGCTAACGTTCAGTTTTTTGCAGTTTCTGTCTATTTTACTTTTCCATTTCTCTCTATCCAATTCATTCTAAACATTACCTTCACTATTATTTTTCAAAAATATAGCTTTTATCCCATTATTTTCCCTGCTACAAATTTTCCATAGATCTTTGATTTTGGAATAAGTTTCAAATTCCTTAGAAACTTCTCAGCTCAAGACAGTCGCCACAGCCACGTGCAGGCCTTCACATTTAAATGTAAACTTAATTAAATGTAAGTAAAAGAAATTAAGTTCATCAATCACAGCTTCATTTCATGTACACAAAAGCCACTGTGGCTGCTGACTACTGAATTGGTTAGCATTTAGAATATTTAGAATATTCTATTCTAATATTTAGAGTTATCTACTTGATTTAGAATATTTCTATCCTCACAGAAATTGTTATTGGACAACTCTTAGAATGTTGTCCTTCTAAGGACATGTTCTAGCTTACCTTTCAGCCTTATTTTCGTCTATACAGTGTCAACACACCTCAATGATCCAGTCATATGGGTCTACTTATTGTTGAAAGCATCAACCATGCAATCTACAAACTTTCATTGAGTTCCTTTGGTATACTAGCCATCATTATATTGGCAGCACTACTATGAATTAAAACAAGACAAAAAAAAGACTTCTCTCATGGAGTTTATATTAGTGGGGAAATTATAAACATCCAAAATATTAAAAATGTAAAATACGCCATGATAAGGGGCATGAGGAAGAAAAATAAAAATGGTAGTGTTCAGTGAACAATAGGTGAGTGTTTAGATGGGGTGTTCAGGTAAGGCCTTTTTGTTGAAGGGTATTTCAGCCAACCCTGAATGAAGTGAGGAAATGAATCATGTAGCTCTCTGGGGAAATATGTCTTTCATTCTATTACCTTCAAGATTTTGCCCCTCTTATGTTTGTGGGAATATCATTTATAAAGGACACATCATCATTAACTGGTAGCCTTTATCTTGCTCTAAAGATTTTTGGTCTCAAGTCAGGATGTAATTGGGATCATAGACTGCTAAAACAAGAGGCAACTATAGAAATCATGAAATATGGCCCTTTGTAGCAACGTGGATGGAACTGGAGAGTGTTATGCTAAGTGAAATAAGCCATACAGAGAAAGACAGATACCATATGTTTTCACTCTTAGGTGGATCCTGAGAAACTTAACAGAAACCCTTGGGGGAGGGGAAGGAAAAAAAAAAAAAGGAGGTTAGAGTGGGAGAGAGCCAAAGCATAAGAGACTCTTAAAAACTGAGAACAAACTGAGGGTTGATGGGGGATGGGAGGAAGGGGAGGGTGGGTGATGCGTATTGAGGAGGGCACCTTTTGGGATGAGCACTGGGTGTTGTATGGAAACCAATTTGACAATAAACTTCATATATTGAAAAAATAAAAAAAAGAAAAGAAATCATCTAATCTATTTCCTAATTTTAAGGGGGAGGTAGCTAAGATTCAGATAGGCCTAATTGATTTGTTTTAAGTGGCAAAGAGAAATAATGGTAAAATGTTGATTAGAACCTAGTCTCCTGGCCTCTACAGTTGTCTTATTTAGGACTGAGTTTTCTAAATAATGAGATCAAAATGAGGAAGACCTCTTGAACCTTTTAAGAATCTTTTTCTTTAAATATTTATATTATTTTGGCTTCCTTCAGAATTTTGTTGATATTGATGTTTCAAATGAACCATTTGTTTTTCTTTTTACATTGCAAATCTATCTAGTTGTTCAGACACATATTTGTAATTATTTCTACATTTAGTTGTCTTTTAAACTTTAGCTTACCACTGCTGTAAAATATTTTTTAGCATTGTAAACATGACACATACACATATATATGTGTTTCTGTACAAGGTAGATGTATATGTATACATCTCTTTGCCATCAATTATGTGTGATGTTTTTGTGTTCACACAGTGTATACATAAAAAAACAGAAACCTCCTTTTGTGTGGTCCCAACTAGCATAATTTGAATTGATTTAAGGCCTTATTTTCCAAATGAAATCCTGAGGAATTGCTCTGAGAATTCACATAGAGGGTGGGCTAGTACTTAATTTTCTAGAACATTTTTAAGGAATTAGAAACCTTAAACTCGTCTTTGGTAGGTAAGGGCTAAGGCTCCTCTTCTTGCAGAATGCAAGTTCATGGCACATTATTCAAGGTTGATAGTTTAGTAGTGTAATTTTATTATACTCACTATATTGTCAATTAATAGTAAGCTCATAAGGTGCCTCTTCATTTAATTATTTGGAAAACAGTGTATTTCAGCACTGAAACTACAGCTACTGAGAATGTGTATTGAATTACATGCTTAAGAGAATGCCATCACCAATATACCAACACAGGTCATTCTTGATTTTGCTCCCCCATCACAAGAAGAACAATTGACAGCTATTCAAGAACAAGATATCATTGAGAGAATTCTAGAACATGGCAGTGAGGCCGAAGCGTATCCTGGCACTTTAGAGACCAAGGCAAACTACATTAGAAGGGTAATGGAAACAGCCACACGTTGACCACATTTGCCCCTTCACCAGGATACCAGAACACCATACAAATAGCTCTCCCTTGAGCCTCTGTTTATTCCAGTAGGAAAAGACAACAAGGAGGTCAACCAGCCTTCCCCAGCATTGTAGGTTGCTTTGTGGGAGCCCTCACTCTGCTCTTGCATCATGGAGATTGCAAGGGAATCTGCAGGGCCATCTCTGAGAATCTGATTGAATCTGATTGCCATAGAGAAGGCGGAGAGAGGCTTACAACAACCAGCACATAGATCTTGGCAGACTGAGCTCATACCTGTAGCTCCCAAGTAGCAATCCCAGATAGCACATCTGTTCATTTGCAGAACCTAGTCAGGGGTGCCCTCTGACCAGAGACCTTGAGGGGGGGATGCAGATCTGCCTGATTCAGGTCATCAAAGGAGGCATTTGCTAGCCTAGAGCCCAAGATGCTTACAGTCAAGCAAGGTGATGATGAGCTGTAGCTCAACCCACTACAGAGAATGCCTTCTAGGCCCATACGACCAGTAGGCTTGATGACAACTCATGAAGCTGTTCAGCCCAATGGCACTTGAGCTGACAGGCAGACAAGAAGAATTGTTTTTCCTAGAGCAAAACTTGTACCCAATGTTGAAGCTTCCTGTGCTATGAATAGGCAGGAGAATTAATGCATAGAAAGCTGAGTGTTGCTCTTGGCCCCAACCAAACAGAGAGCCTGTTTAGGTGAGTAGCTTGGAATGGCTCCTTCCCCTCCCATCTAGGCAAGGAGGCTGATATATAGTCCCACCTGCTGTGGAGAATGTCTTCAGCCCCTTCTGGCCAGAAGAACAGGCAAAAACACCTGAAAGCTATGCAGTTCGGTGTTCAAGCCGAGAGAAATGCAGACCGAGCCAGTAGTTTGTAGAGCAAAGCCAGTGGCCTTTTATAACCAGGGACATTGGGGTGCAGGTCAGCTTAACTTTAGACAACAAAGAGTTTCACCAGTTTTAGAGCTATTTTGCCTGCACCTTGTTAGGGAATCGAATTCATAGCCCTGCTATTGTTAAATATAGCCTTCAGCCTGTCCAAAGAGAGCACTTAGTAAGAGCACACAGGAAGCTGCATTGCTAATTCAACAGTGGGACTCTGTATACAGGGGTCCTTGAACAGAGAGTGTTGCCTGTCTTCTTCTCTCTGCAGAACAAAACTTGTGACCTCATCTGACCAAAGAACTCAGTGCACATTCAGCCCTGATTTGGGCCCATCCCAAAGCAAGCTGTACAGGCCCTAGGCCCTGGTTTGCTATCTTAGCAAGGAAGCTAATCCATAACCCTATCTACTACTAAATGTAGTACTCAGTCCCAAATATATAGTAAGTCTGATGAGAGTATTCACAAATGTAGAGTCTATCCTACAGCCTCACTTGGGTAGTGAGTAGGGTTAATCTAACTATTCTGTCAGTGAGACCGCCCCCCCATTCCTGTCTTCAGAACTCAAACAGTTGCCTAGCTTCAAAACAGCCCATGACAGCAGGCCTCAGCTGCCCAAGGGCATTATCAGCAGACATACTCAGAAACCCAAATTGAACTGACTGGTGAAGAATGGTCTCTGCCAAAGCAAACCCGTAAAGTCTGGAAGAGGAGTCCCATTACTTAAAGGCACAAATACCAATGTAGGGGATCAGGGATCACACAAAATCAAGTAAATATACCACCAAACTAAATGAATAAAGCTTCACTAACTAAACCTCAAGAAATGGAGATCTATGAACTGTCAAAGAATATATAAATTAAGAAATTAAGAAAACAATGCCTGAACAAAATAAGAAGTTTGACAAGGAAATAGCAACCATCAAAAACAAAAACAAAAAAGAAATCCTAGAGTTGAAAAATATGATAATTGAACTGTAGAATTCAATAGTGAGTTTTCAAAGTAGACTTCTGTCATACAGAAGAAAGAATCAGCAACCTGGAAAATAGGATATTGGAAATTAACTAGTCAAAGAAACACAAAGAAAACAAGAAGGAAAAAGAGGGAAGACAGCCTACAGGATTGAGGGCACCATGAAAATAAATAATATTTACACTATGGGAATTCCAGAAGAAGAGAAAATAAGGAACAGAAAGTATATTTAAAACAATAATGGTTAAAACTTTGGTAGTAATTACACAACAGAACACAAGGAAATAGTCAAAGTGTACTGATACTAAAAGACATCAAAACACAAAGAAGAACACAGGACCAGAAATAGGGAACAATGGGTCTATATAACAACCAGAAAACAACGACATACCAATAGGTAAGTCCTTACCTGTCAATAATCACTTTAAACTTAAATCAATTAAATTCTCCAATCAAAAGACATAGAATGGTTAAATAGACTAAAAAAATATATCAAAGTCCAATAATATGCTGTCTATAAGAGACTCACTTTAATGTTAAAACACTCATAGACTGACAGTAAAGGGATGGAAAAAGACATTTCAACCAAATGGTAACCAAAAAAAGGCAATATACCTGTACTTATGTAAGTATATTTATATAAGAAAACTATAAACTATACTTAGACAAAACAGATTTTAAACAAAATGGTAAAAAGAGGCAAAGAAGGTCATTATATAATAAAAGGGTCAGTACATCAAGAATATATAACAGTTGTAATATTTATGTACCCAAAATTAGAGCACTTAAATATGTAAAACAAAAACTAACAGAAGTAAAAGGAGAAATAAAGAGTAATGGAATAATAATCAGGGACCTTGATACCCATTCTCAACGATGGCTAGATCATTCAGACAGAATCGATAAGGAAACAGTAGACTTGAACACTATAGACCAAAAGGACCTCACAGACATATACAGAACATTTTGTCCAACAACAGCAAAATGCACATCATTCTCAAGTGCACATGAAACATTTTCCAAGACAGACCACATATTAGGCCACAAAACAATTTTTATAAAACTCAATAAGATTGAAATTATACCCCAAGTATCTTCTCTGAACACAGTGGCATAAATCTAGAAATGAATGGCGAGAGAAGATCTGGAAAATTCATGAACACATTGAAATTAACACTCTCAGAACAACTGATGGATCAAAGAATAAAAGGGAAATAGTTTCTTGAGACCAATGAAAATGGAAGCCCCACATAGCAGAACTTACGGAATGAAGCAAAAACAATTCTAAGAGGGAAGTTTATAGGAATAAATGCCTACATCAAGAGTCAAGAGCAGCTAAGATGTCAGAGTAGTAGGAGGACCTTCGGCTTGCCCTTCCCTTGAGGGATATTTATCCCTATGTAAGTATCAAATCATTCCAAATACCCAAAAAATTGATCTGAGGACTGACAGAACAAACTGCACAACTAGAGGGAGAGAGGTCATGTCATGGAAGGTAAGAGGCACAGAGATGGGGAAAAATGGATCTTGGGTGCCATGGAGAAGAGCAAGCAAGCCCTGGTCAGGGAGAGAGGCAATGAGAAAGAGTGAGAGAAAGAGAGAGAAGAGAGAGAAGGACACAGGAAATTGCACAAGGAAAACACTTTCCTGAAGCCATTGGCCGGGTAAAGGAGAGAGGCTGATTTTTGTGAGTTTTTACAACCAGTGGAGCTCAAAGTTTTAGAGGTCTGATGCATGGCTGGTATAGAGCTCTGAGGGCACTGCGATGTTCCTGTAGAGAAGGCAAACAGGTAACCCCAGGGGGTGGGGCACAGGCGGCATTGTCTCAGGATCACCTTGGGTGCAATGGGAGAGACAGTTCCCCCTTTCTGGAACACATCTGACAGAGGTAGTATTGCCTCTCTGGGGACAAAGGAGCCTACAGGGACCATTTCTCTCTCCCACCCCTCATCACAGGCACAGAGACACCTGCTGAGGACAGCTAAACTGGACACCGGCTCTTTAGTGTGCTTTGCTCCAACCCCCACGTTCCTGCTATCTGGTGTGACTGCCCTTCTAGGTCAAACCTGCATCAATCCCAGCATGGTGAGTCACTCCCTGAGAAGACCAGCACAGGTCCCGTCACACCAGGTCCCTAAAGTTTGAAGTTACAAAAGATAGCAGGCTTGGGTGGGAGAGAGCCCAAAGCGCACTGTGCTGTTCCAGGCAGGCAAGCAACCTGGACACAGACACAGACATTATGAAAACAGCAATCTGAAGAACACCTAGGACACACGAAGGACATTTGTTTGCTCTTCTAGGAGGGCTTTCCTGACAGCAGCAAGCACAAATCCCCCTCTCCAGGCACAAAGGGGCTGGCTGGTGCCATTTCCATACCCCATCTCTCAGCATAAACTAGCCTAAGTAAACAGCACTGTGCCAACACTGGCTGCCTAATCTGCTTACACCAAGCCCCACCCCCACAGTGCTCTGCTCGTACTACTTTTCTCGGGCAAGTGTGCCTGAGAACCACTACCCCAGGCCCCTCTCCCAGAAGACCAGTACACACACCCTCCCCCCTCCCATGCACCATGGCTACTGACCATACTGACCATAGAGTTCTACAAAGCTTCAGCTCTAGTGGAAATAGCATCAGGTCTCTTTTACTTTTTTTAACGTTTATTCATTTTTTGAGAGACAGAGAAAGACAGAGCAAGAGTGGGGGAGGGGCAGAGAGAGAGGGAGACACAGAATACGAAGCAAGTTGCAGGCTCTGAACTGAAAGCACAGAGCCTGATGCGGGGCTCGAACTCACAAACGGTGAGATCCTGACCTGAGCCGAAGTTGGACGCTTAACTGACTGAGCCACCCAGGCGCCCTGCATCGGGTCTCTTTTAAAAAGCAGACAAGAACACACCTTGTTAAAACCTACATCCTCTGGCCAAAGTTTAAACACTCCCCACCGCAGGCAAGGAGAAACTCTGCAGAGGACTGACCTGAGGGACAGAGCAGCCATAACATAGCAGCAGAGTGCATGCAGCATACAACAGAGACACTTCCTGAAGCTCCAGGCCCTGGACAATATATGGTCTGTTTTTCATAAAGCCATACTCTCGGTGGCAGGAAACATAACAGGTTTTCCTAACACACAGAAGAAGAGAGACACCTAGACAAAAAGCAGAGACAGAGGAATTCATCTCAAAAGAAAGAGCAAGAAAAGGTCATGAACAGGGATCTAACCACAACAGACATAAGAAATATTCATGATCCAGAATTTTTTAAGTTTATTGATTTATTTTGAGAGAGAAAGAGTGCAAGTGAGGGAGGGACAAAGAGAGAAGGGGAGAGAGAGAATCCCAAGCAGGGATTGATCTCATGACTGTGAGATCACAACCTGAGCCAAAATCAAGAGTCGGTTGCTTGGGGTGCCTGGGTTGCTCTGTTAGTTAAGCTTAATAACATTCATATCATAAGAGTCCCAGAAGAAGAGGGAGAGAGGGGGGGGCAGAGGTTTATTTGAGGAAATTATAGCTGAAAACTTTCTTAATCTGGGGAAGGAAACAGACTTCCAAATCCAAGAATCACAGAGAACTCCCCTCAAAATCAACAAAAGCAGGTCCACACCAAGACATATAACAGTTAAATTTGCAAAATATAGAGATAAAGAAAAAATCTTAAAAGCAACAAGACAAAAGAAGTCCCTAAGGAAGACAAATAAGATTAGCAGCAAATCTCTCCACAAAACTTGGCAGGGCAGAAGGGAGTGGCATGATATATTCACCATGCTGAATGGGAAAAATCTGTAGCCAAGAATATTCTATCCAGCAAGACTGCCATTCAGAATAGAAGGAGAGATAGAGTTTCCCAGACAAACAAAAACTAAGGGAGTTCATGACCACTAAACCAGCCCTGCAAGAAATATTAAAGGGGACTCATTGTGTGGGAAATAAAGACCAAACGTTACAAATACTAGAAAGAAATAGAGAAAATCTCTAGAAACAATGATAAAACAAGTAATAACACAGCACTAACTTCGCATCTATTACTAATTACTCTGACTATAAATGGACTAAATGCTCCAATCAAAAGACACAGAGTGTCAGCATGGATTAAAAAAACAAGACCTATTCATATGCTGAATCTCTGAGAGACTCATTTTAGAATATGCTGCAGATTGGAAGTGAGGGAATGGAACAACAATTACCAGGAAAATGGATATGAAAAGAAAATGAACATGAAAAAGGACATGAAAAGGAGTAGCTATACTGATATCAGACAAACTAGATTGTAAACCAAAGACAGTAACAAGAGATGAAGTAAAGCACTATATCATAATAAAGGAGTCTATCAAGATCTATCAATTATAAATATTTATGCCCCCAACTTGAAAACACTCAAATATATAAAACAATTAATAAAAAACATGGGGCGCATGGGTGGCTCAGTTGGTTAAATACTCGACTCGATTTTGGCTCAGGTCATGCTCTCACGGTTCGTGGGTTCAAGCCCTGAATCAGGCTTTGCGCAACAGTGAGAAGTCTGCTTGGGATTCTTTCTCTTCCTCCCTTTCTCTTCCCTTCCTCTGCTCATGTGCTCACTGTCTGTCAAGAATAAATTAATTAATTAAAAAAAAAAAACATAAAGGTACTGATTGATAATAATACAATAATAGTAGGGGACTTTAACATGCCATTTACAACAATGGACAGATCATCTAAGCAGAAAATCAATAGGGAAACAATGGCTTTGAATGACACACTGGACCAGATGGACTCAAGAGATATATTCAGAAGATTTCATCCTATAGCAACAGAATATACATTCTTTTCTATTGCACATGGGACATTCTCAGGAATAGATGACATACTAGGCCACATATCAGACTTCAACAAGTATAAAAATATTGAGATCATACCATGCATATTTTCAGACCACAACATTATGAAACTTGAGGCCAACCACAGGAAAAATTTGGGAAAGAACACAAATACATGGAGGTTAAAGAACATCCTACTAATGAATTGATGGGTGACCAGGAAATTAAAGAAGAAATGTAAAAATACATGGAAATAAATGACAGTGAAATCACGATGGTCAAAAACCTTTGGAGTGTAGTAAAAGTGGTCATAAGAGGGAAGAATATAGCAATACAGGACTACCTTAAGAAGCAAGGAAAACTCAAATTTTCAAACTAATCTTACACCTAAAGGAGCTAGAAAAAGAAGAGCAAAAAAAGCCGAAAGTCAGCAGAAAAAGGGAAATAATAAAGATGAGAGCAGAAATAAATGATAGACAAAAAAAAAACAAAAAACAAAAACAAAAACAAAAAGAAGTAGAATAGATGTATGAAACCAAAGAACCAGCTCTTTGAAAAACTTAATAAAATTGATAAACCTCTAGCCAAGCTTATCAAAAAGGAAAGAGAAAGGACCTAAATAAGTAATATCACTAATGAGAGATATCACAACCACCCCACAGAAATACAAACAATTATAAAAGAATATTAGGAAATATTATATGACAACAAAATGGGCAATCTGGAAGAAATAGATAAATTCCTAGAGATATATAAACTACCAAAACCAAAACAAGAAAAAATAGAAAACTTGAACAGACCAATAGTCCACAAAGGAATTGAATCAGTAATCAAAAATCTCCCAACAAAAGACCAGGGCCAGATGGCTTCACGGGAGAATTCCACCAGACATTTTTTAAAAAATATAATTTATTGTCAAATTGGTTTCCATATGACGCCCAGTGCTCATCCCAACAGGTGCCCTCCTCAATGCCCATCACCCACTTTTCCCTCTCCCCCACCCCCATCAACCCAATGTTTGTTCACAGTATTTAAGAGACTCTTATGGTTTGCCTCCTTCCGTCTCTGTAACTTTTTCCCCCCCTTCCCCTCCCCCCGGTCTTCTGTTAAGTTTCTCAGGATCCACATATGAGTGAAAATATATGGTATCTGTCTTTCTCCGCCTGACTTATTTCACTTAGCATAACACTCTCCAGTTCCATCCACGTTGCTACAAATGGCCAGATTTTATTCTTTCTCGTTGCTAAGTAGTATTCCATTGTATACGTAAACCACATCTTCTTTATCCATTCATCAGTTAATGGACATTTAGGCTCTTTCCATAATTTGGCTATTGTTGAAAGTGCTGCTATAAACATTGGGGTACAAGTGCCCCTATGCATCAGCACTACTGTATCCCTTGGGTAAATTCCTAGCAGTGCTATTGCTGGATCATAGTCTACCAGACATTTAAAGAAATGTTAATAGCTCTTCTTCTCAAATTATTTGAAAAAGAACAGGAATGGAAGGAAAACTTCCAAACTCACAATGCTAGGCCAGCATTATCCTGATTCCAAAACCAGACAAAGACTCCACCAAAAAGGGAACTATAGGCCAATATCCCTGATGAACATGGATGCAAAATTTCCCAACAAAGTACTAGCAAATCAAAAGAATCATTCACCACTATTGTGGTTCAATATTCATAAATCAATCAACATGATACACTACATTAATAAAAGAGAACCATATAATCCTCTGAAAAGATGGAAAAAAAGCATTTCTATTTGGTGCAGCATCCATTCTTGATAAAATCCCTCAGAAAGATAGGAAAGAGGGAACATACCTCAACATCATAAAGGCTGTATATGAAAAACCCACAGCTAATATCATCCTCAATGGAAAAACCAAGAGCTTTTTATCTACAGTAAAGAACATGACAGGGATGTCCACTCTCACCACTGTTATTTAACATAGCACTGGAAGCTCTAGTCTCAGCAGACATCAAAAAGAAATAAAATGTTTCCGAATTGGAAAGGAAGAAATTAAACTTTCACTAATTGCAGAAGACATGATACTTTATGTAGAAAACCCCAAAGAGTCAACAGAAAATGGCTAGAATAGGGGCACCTGGGTGGTTCACTCGGTTAAGCGTCTGATTTCAGCTCAGGTCATGATCTCACGGTTTGTGAGTTCGAGCCCTGCACTGGGCTCTTGCTGACAGCTCAGAGCCTGGAGCCTGCTTCGGATTCTGTGTCTCCCTCTCTGCCCTTCCCCCACTTGTGCTCTGTCTCTGTCTATATATCAAAAATAAATAAAATGTAAAGAAAAATTTTAAAAAATGGCTAGAATTGATACATGAATTCAGCAAAGTTTCAGGATACAAAATCAATGTTGCAACAAAAAACATAAGATACCTAGAAATAAACCTAACCAAAGAAGTAAAAGTTCTATACTCTGAAAAGTATAAAATACTTATGAAATAAATTGAAGATAACACAAATAAATGGAAAAAACAAAAGCCCCAAATGCCCAAAACAATATTGAGCAAGAAAACAAAGCTAGAAGCATCATAATTCCAGACTTTAAGCTGTGTTACAAAGCTGTAATCATAAAGACAATATGGTACTGGCACAGAAATAGACACATAGATCAATGGAACAGAATAGAAAACCCATAAATGTAACCACAACTCCATAGTCAACTAATCTTCAACAAAGGAAGAAAGAGTTTCCAATGGAAAAAAGACAGTCTTTTGAAGAAATGACATTGGGAAAACTGGACAGCAACATGCAGAATAATGAAACTGGACCATTTTCTTACACCATACACAAAAGTAAATTCCAAATGGATGAAAGCCCTAATTTGAGACAGGAAACCATCAAAATCCTTTGACATTGGCCGTAGCAACTTCTTACTAGATATGTCTCCTGAGGCAAAGGAAACAAAAGCAAAAATAAATTATTGGGACTTCATCATGATAAAAAATCTTAGCACAGCAAAGGAAACAATCAACAAAACTAAAAGGCAGCCTATGGAATGGGAGAAGATAATTGCAAATGACATATCTGATAAACGGTTTGCATTCAAAATCTATAAAAAACTTATAAAACTCAACACTCAAAAAAAAAATAATGCAACTAAAAAATGGGCAGAAGACATGAATAGACATTTTTCCAAAGAAGATGTAGAGATGGCCAACAGACATATGAAAAGATGCTCAACATCACTCATCATCAGGGAAATACAGATCAAAACCACGATAAGAAACTATGTCATACTTGTCAGAATGACTAAAATTAACAATGCAGGAAACAATAGATGAGGATGTGGAGAAAGGGGAAAACTTTTATACTGCTGGTGGGAATGCAAAATGGTGCAGACACTGTGTAAAACAGTATGGAATTTCCTCAGAAAGTTAAAAACAGAACCAGCAATTCCACTAGTAGGTATTTACACAAAGGATACAAATATAATATTTAAAAGGATACATGCCTCCTGATGTTTTTAGTAGCATTATCAACAATAGCCAAACTATGGAAAGAGACCAAATTTCCATTGACTGATTAATGGATAAAGAAAATGTGGTACACATAACAATGGAATATTACTCAGCCATCAAACAAATGAAATGTTGCATTTTTTTTCAATATATGAAATTTATTGTCAAATTGGTTTCCATACAACACCCAGTGCTCATCCCAAACGGTGCCCTCCTCAATACCCATCACCCACCCTCCCCTCCCTCCCATCCCCCATCACCCCTCAGTTTGTTCTCAGTTTTTAAGAGTCTCTTATGCTTTGGCTCTCTCCCACTGTAACCTCTTTTTTTTTTTTTTTTCCTTCCCCTCCCCCATGGGTTTCTGTTAAGTTTCTCAGGATCCACATAAGAGTGAAAACATATGGTATCTGTCTTTCTCTGTATGGCTTATTTCACTTAGCATCACACTCTCCAGTTCCATCCATGTTGCTACAAAGGGCCATATTTCGTTCTTTCCATTGCCATGTAGTACTCCATTGTGTATATAAACCACAATTTCTTTATCCATTCATCAGTTGATGGATATTTCGGCTCTTTCCATAATTTGGTTATTGTTGAGAGTGCTGCTATAAATATTGGGGTACAAATGCCCCTATGCATCAGTACTCCTGTATCCCTTGAGTAAATTCCTAGCAGTGCTATTGCTGGGTCATAGAGTAGGTCTATTTTTAATTTTCTGAGGAACCTCCACACTGTTCTCCAGAGTGGCTGCACCAGTTTGCATTCCCACCAACAGTGCAAGAGGGTTCCCGTTTCTCCACATCCTCTCCAGCATCAATAGTCTCCTGATTTGTTCATTTTGGCCACTCTGACTGGCATGAGGTGATATCTGAGTGTGGTTTTGATTTGTATTTCCCTGATGAGGAGCGACGTTGAGCATCTTTTCATGTGCCTGTTGGCCATCCGGATGTCTTCTTTAGAGAAGTGTCTATTCATGTTTTCTGCCCATATCTTCATTGGGTTATTTGTTTTTCAGGTGTGGAGTTTGGTGAGCTCTTTATAGATTTTGGATACTAGCCCTTTGTCCAATATGTCATTTGCAAATATCTTTTCCCATTCCGTTGGTTGCCTTTTAGTTTTGTTGGTTGTTTCCTTTGCTGTGCAGAAGCTTTTAATCTTCATAAGGTCCCAGTAATTCATTTTTGCTTTTAATTCCCTTCCCTTTGGGGATGTGTCAAGTAAGAGATTGCTACGGCTGAGGTCAGAGAGGTTTTTTCCTGCTTTCTCCTCTAGGGTTTTGATGGTTTCCTGTCTCACATTCAGGTCCTTTATCCATTTTGAGTTTATTTTTGTGAATGGTGTGAGAAAGTGGTCTAGTTTCAACCTTCTGCATGTTGCTGTCTGGTTCTCCCAGCACCATTTGTTAAAGAGATTGTCTTTTTTCCATTGGATCTTCTTTCCTGCTTTGTCAAAGATTAGTTGGCCATGCGTTTGTGGGTCTAGTTCTGGGGTTTCTATTCTATTCCATTGTCTATGTGTCTGTTTTTGTGCCAATACCATGCTGTCTTGATGATGACAGCTTGGTAGTAGAGGCTAAAGTCTGGGATTGTGATGCCTCCTGCTTTGGTCTTCTTCTTCAAAATTACTTTGGCTATTCAGGGCCTTTTGTGTTTCCATATGAATTTTAGAATTGCTTGTTCTAGTTTCGAGAAGAATGCTGGTGCAATTTTGATTGGGATTGCATTGAATGCGTAGATAGCTTTGGGTAGTAGTGACATTTTGACAATATTTATTCTTCCAATCCATGAGCAGGGAATGTCTTTCCATTTTTTTATATCTTCTTCAATTGCCTTCATAAGCTTTCTATAGTTTTCAGCATACAGATCTTTTAAATCTTTGGTTAGATTTATTCCTAGGTATTTTATGCTTCTTGGTGCAATTGTGAATGGGATCAGTTTCTTTATTTGTCTTTCTGTTGCTTCATTGTTAGTGTATAAGAATGAAACTGATTTCTGTACATTGATTTTGTATCCTGCAACTTTGCTGAATTCATGTATCAGTTCTAGCAGACTTTTGATGGAGTCTATCGGATTTTCCATGTATAGTATCATGTCATCTGCAAAAAGCGAAAGCTTGACTTCATCTTTGCCAATTTGGATGCCTTTGATTTCCTTTTGTTGTCTGATTGCTGATGCTAGAACTTCCAGCACTATATTAAACAACAGCGGTGAGAGTGGGCATCCTTGTCGTGTTCCTGATCTCAGGGAAAAAGCTCTCAGTTTTTCCCCGTTGAGGATGATGTTAGCTGTGGGCTTTTCATAAATGGCTTTTATGATCTTTAAGTATGTTCCTTCTATCCCGACTTTCTCAAGGGTTTTTATTAAGAAAGGGTGCTGGATTTTGTCAAAGGCCTTTTCTGCATCGATTGACAGGATCATATGGTTCTTTTCTTTTATTAATGTGATGTATCACGTTGATTGATTTGCGAATGTTGAACCAGCCCTGCATCCCAGGAATGAAACCCACTTGATCATGGTGAATAATTCGTTTTATATGCTGTTGAATTCGATTTTCTAGTATCTTATGGAGAATTTTTGCATCCATATTCATCAGGGATATTGGCCTGTAGTTGTCCTTTTTTACTGGGTCTCTGTCTGGTTTGGGAATCAAAGTAATACTGGCTTCATAGAATGAGTCTGGAAGTTTTCCTTCCCTTTCGATTTCTTGGAATAGCTTGAGAAGGATAGGTATTATCTCTGCTTTAAACGTCTGGTAGAACTCCCCTGGGAAGCCATCTGGTCCTGGACTCTTATTTGTTGGGAGATTTTTGATAACCGATTCAATTTCTTCGCTGGTTATGGGTCTGTTCAAGCTTTCTATTTCCTCCTGATTGAGTTTTGGAAGAGTGTGGGTGTTTAGGAATTTGTCCATTTCTTCCAGGTTGTCCAATTTGTTGGCATATAATTTTTCATAGTATTCCCTGATAATTGTTTGTATCTCTGAGGGATTGGTTGTAATCATTCCATTTTCATTCATGATTTTATCTATTTGGGTCCTCTCCCTTTTCTTTTTGAGAAGCCTGGCTAGAGGTTTGTCAATTTTGTTTATTTTTTCAAAAAACCAACTCTTGGTTTCGTTGATCTGCTCTACAGTTTTGTTAGATTCTATATTGTTTATTTCTGCTCTGATCTTTATTATTTCTCTTCCTCTGCTGGGTTTAGGCTGCCTTTGCTGTTCTGCTTCTATTTCCTTTAGGTGTGCTGTTAGATTTTGTATTTGGGATTTTTCTTGTTTCTTGAGATAGGCCTGGATTGCAATGTATTTTCCTCTCAGGACTGCCTTCGCTGCATCCCAAAGCGTTTGGATTGTTGTATTTTCATTTTCATTTGTTTCCATATATTTTTTAATTTCTTCTCTAATTGCCTGGTTGACCCACTCATCCGTTAGTAGGGTGTTCTTTAACCTCCATGCTTTTGGAGGTTTTCCAGACTTTTTCCTGTGGTTAATTTCAAGCTTCATAGCATTGTGGTCTGAAAGTATGCATGGTATAATTTCAATTCTTGTATACTTATGAAGGGCTGTTTTGTGACCCAGTATATGATCTATCTTGGAGAATGTTCCATGTGCACTTGAGAAGGAAGTATATTCTGTTGCTTTGGGATGCAGAGTTCTAAATATATCTGTCAAGTCCATCTGATCCAATGTGTCATTCAGGGCCCTTGTTTCTTTATTGACCGTGTGTCTAGATGATCTATCCATTTCTGTAAGTGGGGTGTTAAAGTCCCCTGCAAATACCACATTCTTATCAATAAGGTTGCTTATGTTCGTGAGTAATTGTTTTATATATTTGGGGGCTCCGGTATTCGGTGCGTAGATATTTATAAATGTTAGCTCTTCCTGATGGATAGACCCTGTAATTATTATATAATGCCCTTCTTCATCTCTTGTTACAGCTTTTAATTTAATGTCTAGTTTGTCTGATATAAGTATGGCTACTCCAGCTTTCTTTTGGCTTCCAGTAGCATGATAAATAGTTCTCCATCCCCTCACTCTCAATCTAAAGGTGTCCTCAGATCTAAAATGAGTCTCTTGTAGACAGCAAATAGATGGGTCTTGTTTTTTTATCCATTCTGATAACCCTATGTCTTTTGGTTGGCACATTTAATCCATTTACATTCAGTGTTATTATAGAAAGATACGGGTTTAGAGTCATTGTGATGTCTGTATGTTGTATGCTTGTAGTGATGTCTCTGGTACTTTGTCTCACAGGATCCCCCTTAGGATCTCTTGTAGGGCTGGTTTAGTGGTGACAAATTCCTTCAGTTTTTGTTTTTTTGGGAAGACCTTTATCTCTCCTTCTATTCTAAATGACAGACTTGCTGGATAAAGGATTCTCGGCTGCATATTTTTTCTGTTTAGCACACTGAAGATATCGTGCCAATCCTTTCTGGCCTGCCAAGTTTCAAAAGAGAGATCAGTCACGAGTCTTATAGGTCTGCCTTTATATGTTAGGGCACGTTTATCTCTTGCTGCTTTCAGAATTTTCTCTTTATCCTTGTATTTTGCCAGTTTCACTATGATATGTCGTGCAGAAGATCGATTCAAGTTACGTCTGAAGGGAGTTCTCTGTGCCTCTTGGATTTCAATGCCTTTTTCCTTCCCCAGTTCAGGGAAGTTCTCAGGTATTATTTCTTCAAGTACCCCTTCAGCCCCTTTCCCTCTCTCTTCCTCCTCTGGGATACCAATTATGCGTATATTATTTCTTTTTAGTGTATCACTTAGTTCTCTAATTTTCCCCTCACACTCCTGGATTTTTTTTATCTCTCTTTCTCTCAGCTTCCTCTTTTTCCATAACTTTATCTTCTAGTTCACCTATTCTCTCCTCTGCCTTTTCAATCTGAGCCGTGGTCATTTCCATTTTATTTTGCATTTCGTTTAAAGCGTTTTTCAGCTCCTCCTGACTGTTCCTTAGTCCCTTGATCTCTGTAGCAAGAGATTCTCTGCTGTTCTCTATACTGTTTTCAAGCCCAGCGATTAATTTTATGACTATTATTCTAAATTCACTTTCTGTTATATTATTGAAATCCTTTTTGATCAGTTCATTGGCTGTTGTTATTTCCTGGAGATTCTTCTGAGGGGAATTCTTCCGTTTGGTCATTTTGGATAGTCCCTGGAGTGGTACGGACCTGCAGGGCACTTCCCCTGTGCTGTGGTGTATAACTGGAGGTGGTGGGCAGAGCCACAGTCAGACCTGATGTCTGCCCCCAGCCCACCGCTGGGGCCACAGTCAGACCGGTGTGTGCCTTCTCTTCCCCTCTCCTAGGGGCGGGATTCACTGTGGGGTGGCGTGGCCCATCTGGGCTACTTGCACACTGCCAGGCTTGTGGTGCTGGGCATCTGGCATATTAGTTGGGGTGGGTAGGCAAGGTGCACGGGGGCAGGAGAAGCCGGCTTAGCTTGCTTCTCCTTAGGTGATCCACTTCAGGAGGGGCCCTGTGGCAGCGGGAGGGAGTCAGACCCGCTGCCGGAGGGGTGGCTCTGCAGAAGCAGAGTTGGGTGTTTGCGCTGATCAAGCAAGTTCCCTGGCAGGGACTGGTTCCCTTTGGGATTTGGGCTGGGGGATGGGTGAGGGAGATGGCGCTGGTGAGCGCCTTTGTTCCTGCCAAACTGAGCTCTGTCGTCTGGGGGCTCAGCAATTCTCCCTCCCTTTGTCCTCTAGCCTTCCTGCTTTCCGAGCAGAGCTGTTAGCTGTTAACTTATGACCTCCCAATGCTAAGTCCCACTTGCTGTCGGAACACACTCCATCCGGCCCCTCTGCTTTTGCAAGCCAGACTCAGGGGCTCTACTTGGCCGGCAGGCTGCCCCTCCACCCCGGCTCCCTCCCGCCAGTCCGTGCAGCACTCACCGCCTTGCCACCCTTCCTACCCTCTTCTGTGGGCCTCTCTTCTGTGCTTGGCTCTGGAGACTCCGTTCTGCTAGTCTTCTGGTGGTTTTCTGGGTTAGTTAGGCAGGTGTAGGTGGAATCTAAGTGATCAGCAGGATGTGCAGTGAGCCCAGCATCCTCCTACTCCGCCATCTTCCAACTACTCCAAAATGTTGCATTTTGAATGAGGTGGACGAAGCTAGAGAGTATTTGCTAAGTGAAATAAGTCAGTCAGAGAAAGACAAATACCATGTGATTTCACTCATATGTGGAATTTTCACTCATATGTGGAAATAAAACACACAAACACGGGGGAAAAAAGAGAAAAGCAAACCACAAAACAGTCCCTTAACCAAACAGAACAAACAGGGTTGCTGGAGGGGAGGTGGGCAGGGTGAAAATGGGTGATGGGTATTAAGGAGGGAACCCATATGAGCACTATGTATTGTATGTAAGTGATGAATCACTAAATTCTACACTGAAACTAATATTACACTCTATGTTAACTAAGTGGAAGTTAAATACAACCTTGAAACTTAAAGTAAATTTAAAAAAAAATAAAAAAAATTATAAAAAAGAGGCAAAGCATTCCCAAATAAACAGTCTAACCATACACCTCAAGGAACTAGAAAAATTAAAAACAATGTGACATGAAAGTTATCAGGATGAAGGAAATAATAAATATTAGAGCACAAATAAATGAAATAGAGAACAGAAAAACAAAAGTTTAACCAAACTAAGAGTTGTAACTTAAAAATAATGAACAAAATTGACAAACGCTTAATTAGGTAACAAGGAAAAGAGAGAAAGGACTTAAATCTGCAAAATAGTAATTGAAAAAGACATTACAATTGATACCATAGAAATTCAGAGGATCATAAAAGACTTCTATGAACAACTATATGTCAACATATTGAATAACCTAGAAGAATTGGGAAAAAAATCTTAAAACTTGACTGCATCAAGAAGAAATAGAAAATCTGAGTAAACCAATTACTACTGAGGATATGGGTTCAGGAAATAAATATCTCCCAATGAAATAAAGCACAGGGCCAGATTATTTTCTGTGGTGAGTTTTACCAAACATTTAAAGAATTAACACTAATCCTTTTGCAGCCTTCCAAAAATATCAAAGAGGAAGGAACACTCACTCCCAAATTGATTTTACAAGGTCAGCATTACCCTGGTATTAAATACAGAAAAGGATGCTACTAAGAAAGAGAACCATTGACCAATATCTCTGATGAGTAGAGATGCAAAAATTTTCAACAAAATACTAGCAAACAGAATTAGTAGCTTGTTAAAAAGACTATTCACCAGGATCAAGTGTGATTTATCCCTTACATGCAAAGATGGTTCAACACATGCAAATGACTGTGATATATTGCGCTCATACAGTGAAAGAAGAAAATAATGTGATCACCTCAACAGATGCAGAAAAAGCACTTGACACAATTCAACATCCATTTATGATAAAAACTTGTAACAAATTAGGCATACAAGGAACATATCTCAACATAAAGAAGGCCTTATATGACAAGCCCACAGCAAACATCATACTCACTGGTAAAAGGATGAAAGCTTTTCATTTAAAATGAGGAACAAGAAATGTGTGTCCACTTTCACTCCTCCTATTCAACATAGTATTAGAGGTCTTATCCAGAACAGTCAGACAGGAAAAATAAATAAAATGTATTAAAATTGGAAAAGGATAAATAAAATTGTCTCTATTTGCAGAAAACACAACTTTATGTGTAGAAAATCTGAAAGATCCAGCTAAAATCTGTTGGCTCTAATCGGTGAATTCAGTAATTTGTAGGGTACAAAACTAACACACAAAAATAAGTAACATTTTTATACACTAGCAAAAAATTTCCAAAAAAAAGAAATCAATCAATCCCATTTACAGTAAGCATCAAAAACTTTCTTGTGAGAGAAATAGAGTGATAAAGGCTTTATTATTACGAGAAAAAAAATATTTTGACCTTGTGGACCCCTTGAAAATTGTTGGAATCACTAGGAGTCCTTTGGCCACACGTCAAGAACACTTTAAGAACAAATGCTATTGTAGAATATTATCCTGCTCATTCGATTTATGTTTATCTGTAAATTCCACATCTCTTAAAACCAGTTGCTTGTGGATTTTTATATTCCAGTCCTACAGTAATGGATTGCTCATGGTATTGAGATCTAGTTTGGTATTAGGGATGTCTCTAACTTTGCATGTATTATTCTCACTGCTGAGGAAGCTTTTACTCATCTTGCAAGTCTTTTTCGGATAATTAGTCACGTTCTCTGCAACACATTTGATCATTCCTGTTATCTTGCTTGTTATGTACTTCATACATACTTTTATTATTTTATAGTCATGCAGGTGTTACTTGCAGTCTAAAAGCCAAGATGTGTATAAAATACCACTTTATTTCCTTTCTAATTTACTTTACTTTGACTTTTTAACTTTCTAACTTCACAGGAAATTCCATCTTCAACATGGTAGCTTCTCCTTCCCTGACCTCATGTTCCTCCATACTCTGAGAGCCTACTTGTTACCCAGTGACTGGAAATCAGGATTTGGTGACTGTGATGGACATGCTGACAGTCCCAATGCCATCACATACGGTAGAAATCTACTTGCTTGCCAAGTTTTAGCTGCTCCCATGCCATGCTTTTCGTGACAAAATGCCTTCTGAGTCTGATGACCAACGAACAGTGACAATGGTTACTTGTTTCTCTACTCCCATGCAGCCATTCTTTTTGGAGGCTACAGGGCACTGTCCCATCACACTTGTGTCTCTAGTTCTGGCCCCCACCAACCGAAGGCAAACAGTAGTTTAAAGGAAACCCCAACTTGCCTCATGCTTTTGCAAGATTCTTTTTGATTTATAATTGACCCCATTATGCTCAGTGGATCTTGGATTTACAAAACAAGGGTTAAGAATTCTGGCAGGCTATCATTCTTTTCCTTCCAGTTATATACTTGCCCTGAGTACATGAAGCTTGGCATTTTCTACTTTCTTAAAGGGGAGGCAGAAAAAAGAAGAAAATCTGAGAGATGGAAAAGACAACACTAATTCATCAAACAATATAGTATCTATCCTTACATGTATTAGACATGATTATTTTATTAAGTTTTATCTTTGCACCCCACTCCCAAACACATATACACACATGTATGCACACACAATCCATGATGTTGATGTGAATGCCTTGACATAGGTAGTTTCTAGTGCCACACACAATGACCAGCATATTGTAGAATTTCTAAATATCTGTTAAATCGATCTAAAAAAATATACATAACTAAGGTCTTTACCAATATATTTTATCTTAATTCTCTTTGAAAAAGAATCTAAGCTATGCCTTCTTGTTCTTTACTATTATAATTGAGGAATTAAAAGCTAAAGACCACGCAAAAAAAAATACTGATACCTTTCATTAAGGATTTAAACATACTAAAACAAGTTCTGGGTGTAATAAGAGCATTTACTGACTATCAATGCCAGGCAGAGCTCTAGATTGGGGCATTGGGAGGAAATACACAGTAAGTAGACAATGTGTCTTCTGACTCAGAATTGTTTATAAATTAAAATTTCCTTTAGTGTTGGAAAATTATTGCCATCTGGTAGGTACACTTAGGTATGCACACTAATTCATTTGTCCGCAGGAATTTCTTATAACACTAAATGAAATGATGTTTTAAAATAGCTAGTACACTATGTCATAGTCGTCATAGGTGATGCCCAGGAAATGGAAGCTATTTACTTTGCTTTATTTCCCTCTGACTATAGACCTGTGGGTCTATAGCACAGCTATTATGCAGCTTTGAGAAGTACCAGTTTTCCCTGCTGCCAGTAAATTCTTTTTGCACCAAGAAGAAATCTGGACTTCTCGCCGAATTAATGTGCATAACAAAATAACTATTATACAAGCAGAAAAAGGGAGGGACAAAATGATTCTGTAATGTCTTAGAAATGTACTTCACAGGAGACAGTGGGAAGAAATCTGAATTTCCCAGTACTTTTAAGTTTTTTTTATGACTTATTTGTCTGTGTTTTATGCATGCTCAATTTCTGCTATGTCTAGATAAGCTCACAGTTTGTGTGCACATGACACATAATGCTCAGTTTCTTGAAATAATAGTCATAAGATCTCTTTCAGCATAAAACTTAGTCCTCATCATATAATGAAAGAATTTCCATAACTTTAAAAAATATTTATTTATTTTGAAAGAAAGAGACACAGAGAGAGAGAGAGAGCTTAAGGAGGGGAGGGGCAGATAGAAAAGGAGAGAGAGAATCTCAGGCAGGCTCCAAGCTCAGTGCAGAGCCCAATGTGGGGCTCGATCCCATGACCATGAGATCATGACCTGAGCTGAAATCAGGAATTGGATGCTTAACTGACTGAGCCACCCAAGTGCCCCAAATTGCCCTAACTTTTTAATAAGCATTTTAGGAAGAATGATTTAGGGTAAATTTAAAATTTATTATAAAACTTCTATAGATATTTGATGGATTTGCAGACTGGGAATGTGTTCGGATAATTTTTTCAAAACAAAAATCTAATAATGTAAAATCTTTAACATCAGTCTTCCTTGTGTTGACGCTTAAAAATGTAGGGTGTGACATCTGTATCTTAATCTTGGCTCTCCATTGGCCACTGTGAGGAAATTTTTATATTTTCTGATACCCCAGTTTCACATATAAGACTGGAACTAGAATTAGGAACTTGTCATAGGTTTATTGTGATTAATAAGTGAATAAATCAAATAAGATGACAAAAGAGTATCTGGCACATTGTCAGTCTTCATTAAATATTAAGTATAATAATAAACTAACTTCTCATCTCTACCTCAGAACCTATATTTGTATATTTCATGAAATATTATTTAAGTTTTAAGAATTACTTTCATCTTTCATCTAAAATATGCTGCTGCTGGGGTGCCTGGATGCCTGAGTCAGTTAAGCATCTGGTTCTTGATTTCAGCTTGGGTCATGATCTTACAGTTTCATGAGTTCAAGCCCCACATCAGGCTCTGCACTGAGCACAGGGAGCCTTCTTGAGATTCTCTCTTTCTCTCTCTCTCTGCTCCTCCCCCACTCATTCTCTCTCTCTCTCTCTCTCTTCCTCAAAATAAATAAACTTAAAAAATAGGCTGAGCAATTATAATATATCTGGATGATGGATTATCTCATGGAACTATTCCTTATTTATTTCCTACTCCTTGATTTCAGGAATTAAAGTTTGAATTTAGAAAAGAAGTTAATATTCCTAATTGTAAATGCCATCTTTACAGTGTAGTTTAATCATAAACATGATTTATTTGACATCTTGTTAACAGTCTCTTTCACTTATGATAAAATAAATCCCTGTAGTATTGTTTGAATTATTACATTAGTTATGTGTTAAAAATCTTTCTCTGAACTTGGTATTAATATACTTTTCATTCTTAGGAGGTTATAGGAAGTAGGTAAGCTTTTCCTCTGTTTTCTTTACTCAGCTCCAAGGTATGTACAGTGATGAGTATCATTGAAATTCTGAGATTTATCTCACTTTTACACTCACTGTTAACTGGCCTAACTTACTTAGTTCATGTAAGCTTGCGTGCAGATCCACTTTGACAAGTAATTTGGAAGGTTGTCATGTTTGACAGAAAAGCTTCTGTGATCATGGATTTTCTACTCTATTAATATTGTCAACTGGACTCTTTTCTGACATTTTAAAATAAATGTGAGCCATATTTACTATTATTCAAAAGACAGGTCACGCAACTACTTTGAATGAAAAATATTTCACTGACTAGTGAGAATTTTTTAAGACATAAATGTTATATTCAGAAATTTTAGTTAAATAATCATTAAAATTCCGATTATTAAAAAATCCTATTATTTAGTGTAATTGGGGCTTTTTTTTGGTACATACTTAAATTTCACTGCTGTGTTACACTTTCTTCAGCCAAATGAAAAAAGCAATACTCTTTTAAAATTTCAATCTAGACAATGGCTGTTTTGTGCGTTTCCATTTTAAATAAGCAAATAATTTCTCTAAAGGTTGCAATGTGAAAACACTATGGGGAAAATTCTCTCTTAAACACCCCCCCCTCTTTGAAAGAAAAGGAGGAATCTCTTGAGTTTTTAGGTTACCCAAATTCAAAGCAGAAGTTTCTTCTAAAATGAAAGATTCTATCAAAGTGGTTCCAGGAAGCTAAGCCTATTTGCAAGAAAATGAGAGCAGCACTCCAGTAATTCAATCAGCATACCATAGTAGCTAAGATAAAGATTTTTTTTAGCCAGATGGCTTGGGTTTATTATTCTGTCTCTACTACCTGTGACCTTGATAAGGTTATATGCTTCAGTTTCCTTAACTATAAAATGGGGATAAAAAATCCTACTATCTCATCAGGTTATTATATGGGACAAGTGGATGTGTTTTTACTTTTTATTTTTAAAACACTTTGAATTGTGTCTGGCATGCACCATAAACACAGACTCAGGTGAGCTTCCCTGTTTGGCACTACTCAATGCATATTGTCATTTATTATGAAAAAAAAAATAAAAAAGGTACTGTATGAATGACTTCTCTGGGAGGGGACAACTGGAAGATTGTGTTTGGTGACTCCTGGACTTGGTTGATACTAATATGTATAGTTTTGCTGTAATAAACTATATCTGTGAGTATAATGCCATTTATGAGTTCTGTTGGTTCTTCTGTTGAATTATTCAGCCTAAGAGTGTTCTTGGGATCCCCTGAAACTTAAAATACATGTCAGAAGTGAGGGTGATTTTGAGGACTCCTGAACTTTGCTCGTCCATTCACAAATATCTTCACACTCTATGGTTATCCTGAAAGTTTAATGCATACTTCTCCTTTAGGCCTACTTATTCTGTTTTCATACCTTTCTTTTCCAATTATATGTCCAGCAGCCATCCTCAGCTCTTACCCATGACTACGAATGTCAGTATATCTCAAAACTTCTTTTCTTCTAAGAAGAGTGGACAGCCAGGTATGCTGCCTGAAAGTATATCACTCACCACTGATCCTCAGTAATTCAGTAATTCTATGGCCATCCATATTCCTCTAACCAGGTCTGCATTTTTCATCTCCTGTTAACTGGTCACAGGGAAACCCCACTGAGGCCACGGCTATGGGTTTAGGAAGAGTTGGAGAGCAGCATGAATAGTCATCATTCTGAGCCACCAGCTCATGCAATTTAAATGCTTGGTGCTTTTGGACCTGGTCTCATACATAGCATTTCCATTTAATGATGGAGTAGATATAAACTAGTTCATGATGGGCAATTCATGCTGCATATTTACTTGATGTTCTTTAATTAGACATTCGGTATTTGCCAGAACCCAGTAAATTGCCAGGAGTTGCTTCTCAACAGTAGAATAGTTTTTGACAGAAGTAGACACAGCTTTCCTCCCAAACTAATGAGTCTTTCATGTGATTCTCCTATTGAAATTTATCAGATACTCCCCCATATACCATCGTCATTGTCCGTGTACATGTCCAACATTGCTTTGATAATAATCTGCAGTTATTTTCTGAGATCTATCAGGCTTTCCCACTGTCAAACAGAAAAGGTAAAAATGGGTAGGATAGGAATCACCAGCCCTTCAACTCTTAAATATTCAAATAGTAGTAAAAATCCTCAGTTTCCTTACAGATGTAGTATTGCTTTTTATCTTCTATTTGTAAAAAGGGGGAAGGCAGTTCCAAGAGGTTTTCTTTTTTCTTTCCTTTTTTTTTTTTTAAAGCTTTTATTACCCTAATAGTGGGAGGTCAATGTAAGAATTCTAACTTTGCATTCAGGGACTGAAAAAATAACCACAGGATTGGTTGTGGATCAATAGTATCCATGGGGAGACATATACCATAATTCTGTCATTTGACCTCACATTCTGTCAGTTGGGTCTCAGATGTACTTGTGTTCTGAACTTCAGTGTTAATTCACCCTATAGATTTGGAGATTTGGGTATTTATCTGTATCCAGTTGTAAGGCATCCAAATAAATGGCTGTATATCTCCCTGGAGAAGGCTTGTACACATGTTCATTTAACATACCTATGAGTACCATTGCAGGGATCTTCCACAAAGCATCTCCATTCATTAGTCAAAGGACTCATCATCTATGAATTGACTTAAGGCCATAAATTGACTTAAGTCTATTCTACTATGGTAATTTTTTACCCAGTGAACTGATTTTTTTTTTCTTTATTAATGTCAAGCACATACAGGTTGCTTATTTATTCCATTCTAGGGATATCATAAGAAAATGCCAACTGCTTCAGTTTCCTGCGAGTTTCCAGCAATACTCTGATTACTACCCTTTCCTTGTGGTTTTATATTAGTTCCATATGCCTTCTTCATCTGGCCAATACTATACTGGGATTCCATTTTTCCCATTATAAACAGTGAACCCAATTTTCTTGGGAGTATCCCTCACAGGACAGCTGCCATAATTTCTTCATAGATAGTGTTGCCTCCCTCATCAATATATTTATTAATGCCTCCAAAAAAGAAAACTCCCAATTATTATTTGTTTTTTTTTTCTTTCATGATCATCAGTAATTGTGCTATTTACTGGTTTGTTTGTTAACACCCCCATCCTTCTAATATGTAAGATTTCTGGATTAATAAGGTAAGCCTTATTTATCTTATTCTTTGGTAATTTTGTAGTGCCTAAAATAGGTCCTACTATCAGAGACACTTAATAAATCATTACTGAATGAATGAATGAATGAATCAATCAATCAGTGAAACAATGACTATATCTGCATGCTTCTATGTGAATGTTAATATGGGATAGATTTCCAGAAATTTGAATTGCTTTGTCTAAATTTATGGACATTTTAATTTTATGAAGTACCATCTAATTGTCCTACAAATGGATTTTGCTAATGGACATTTTCATCAAATATGTATGAGAATACTCATTTCCACAAATTCTTCCTAATACATGGCCTTAGTTTTATTGTCAGTCCATATGTGAAAAAAATCCTATTGATTTAATTTGCATTTCTTTGATGACTGGTACATTCAAGTATTTCATATAAAATACATACGTATTTAATATATATGTATATATATATTATATATGTAAAATATATATGGTTCTGTTTATATATACTGGTCCTTTATATTACTTTATGTGTAAAGAGCTTGTTCATACACTTTGTTTATTTTCCCATTGAATTTTAAAAACTGTTTATTTGAAGGTCATTTTGTTCTGTAGGTTCTGTTGGTTATATATGGATTTGGCAACCTTTATGAATTGTGCTAATTATATAAATTTTTCTATAATTTCATTTGTATTTTTTATATAACCTATCTTTTCATCTATGAGTAAAAGCCTAGGTTTTTCTCCCCAGTTCTTAAACATTATTTATTTTTCTTGCCTACTGCAAAAGCTTTAACTCCTGTACACTTCTAATAAGAAATGAGAATTATCTTGTCCTTGGTCTCAAAGAAAATGTCTCAATTATATTTTTGTCTGGAAGTTGTTTATTTATTTTGCATGCTTTTATTAAATTTAGGGAGTTAATTTATTATTGTATTTGCCAAGAGTTTTCTTTTTAAGAAATCCTGGATGGATGTTTAGTTTTACCAGCATATCTTTTGAGGGGACCATATAATTTTTCCCCATTAATATGCTGATGTGGTGTTTTGCATTGATTTTTAAAAAGATAACACCACACTTTTATTGCAAAAATAAATCCAATTTTGTCATGTTTCTTTTGCCTTTTATTAAAAGCTTGATTGATTCAGTTTGTCTATGTTTTGTTTAAAAATTTTGCACCTAAATTTAACCATGAGTTTTTATGTAATCTTCCTTTCTTGTACTTTTTTTTGATTATGTTTTTTTTTAATTTTAGAAAAAAAAAACTCTTTTTCTAAAGCAATTTAACTTTTTAATAAAATTGAGAGTGTAATACAGGGATTTCTCATGTATTTCTTGCCCCCACAGATTAATAGCTTCCTCCTCCATCAACATCATTCATCAAAATTTTAAATCCAGAATGAAAGTACATTGGCACATCATAATTACTCAACTCCCATACTTTACATTAAGGGTCACTCCTGGTGTTGTACATTCTATGGGTCTGGAAAAACACATAATGGCATATGCTATAATATCATTAAGTTTCACTGCCCTAAAAAGCCTCTGTGCTCCATTTATTCATCCTTTCTTCCCTCCCAATCCTGGCAAATACTAATCTTTTATTGTCTCCATAGTCTCCATAGTTTTGCGTTTTTCCAGAATGTTGTACAGTTGGAATCATACACTATGTAGGCTTTTCAGATTGACTTCTTTTTTTTTTAATTTTTATTTATTTTTGAGAGAGAGAGAGAGAGAGAGAGGGAGAAGGGATACAGAGAGAGAGGGATACAGAGGATCTGAAGTGGGCTCCATGCTGACAGCAAAGAGCCTGATGAGGGGCTTGGACTCACAAACCATGAGATCATGACTTGAGCTGAAATAAGGAGTCGGACACTTACTCCACTGAGCCACCTAGATGCCCCCTGATTGACTTCTTTCACTTAGTAATATGTATTTAAGTTTACTCCATGTCTTTCATGGCTTCATGGCTAATTTCTTTATAGGGATCAATAATATTGCATTGTCTGGATAAACCATAGTTTATCCATTTACCTAATGAATAATATCTTCATTGCTTCCATTATTTTACAACTATGAATAAAGCTGCTATAAACATCTATGTGCAAGTTTTTGAGTAGACATACACTTTCAGCTCCTTTGGAGAAATACTCAGGAGTGCAGTTGATGGATCATATGGTTAAGAGTGTGTCTAGTTTTGTAAGAAACTGCCAAACTGTCTACCAAAGTGGTTATACCATTATGCATTCCCTCCAGCAATGTGTGAAAGTTCCTGTTTCTCCACATCCTTGTCAGAATGTTGTCGATGTTCCAGATTTTACCACCGTAATATGTGTGTAGTGGTACCTTGTTTTAATTTGATTTTCCCTGATGGCAAATGATGTGGAGCATTTTTTCACATGTTAATACTATCTGTATATCTTCTGTTAGGATTTGTTTTTTTTTTTTTTAATTGGGTTTTTAATGGGGTTATTTTTTTTTTAATTTTTGAGTTTTAAGAATCTTTGCATATTTTGGATAGAAATTCTTTACCAGTTGTGTCTTCTACAAGTCTTCCAGTCTGTGTCCTCTCTTCTATTATTTCGATAATGTCTTTCAAAGAGCAAAAGTTTTTAATTATAATGAAGTCCAGATTATCAACTCTTTCTTTCATGGGTTGTTCCTTTGTATCTAAAAAAAGCATGGCTATACCCAGGATCATCTAGGTTTTCTTATATCTAAGAATTTTATAGTTTTGCATTTTACCCTTAGATCCACTTTGAGTTAATTTTTGTGAAGGGTGTAAGGTCAATATTTATTTATTTATTTATTTATTTGGCACATGGATGTTCACTTGTTCCAGTACTATTTGTTGAAGAGGGTGTCTTCGTTCCATTTTATTATATTTTATTCTTTGTCAAATGTCGGTGACTATATTTATGGAAGTCTATTTCTGGGCTCCCTGTTCTGTTCCATTTGATTTATTTATCTATTCTTTAATCCACTCCACACTGCCTTAATTACTGTAGTTTTATATCTCTTGAAATCAGGAAGCATCAGTCTTCCAAATTTGTTCTTCTCTTTCAATATTGATTATTCCAGGTTTTTTGCCTTTTCATATTGTATTGAATCTATAGATCAAATGGGAAAGAACTGACATCCTGAGTCTTATTGAGTCTTCCTATTCATGAACAAAGAATATTTCTCCATTTATTTAGCTCCTCAATTTCTTTCACCACAGTTTTGTAGTTTTCCTCCTATAGATCCTGTATAAATTTTGTTAGATTTGTACCAAAGTATTTGTTTTTGATTGCTAATATGTTATTATGTTTCTCATTTCAAATTCCACTTGTTTATTATAGATACATAGGACAGCAATCGTGTATAGGACTTTTGTGTATTGATCTTGCACCCTGCAAACCTGCTATAATTACTTATTAGTTCTAAGACCATTGTTTTTTAAATTAATTCTTTGGATTTTCTACATAGGTGATCATATCTTCTAAATAAACAGTTTTATGTCTTCCTTCTGAATCTACACACCTTTCATTCTTTTTTTCTGCCTTATTACTTTAGCAAGGACTTTCAGTATGATGTTGAAAAGGAGTGGTGAGAGGAGACATCTTTGCTTAATTCCTGATCACAGTGAGAAAGCTTCAAGTTTCTCACCATTAGGTACGGTAGGTTTTTGTACATACTCTGTCAAATTGAAAGAGTTCCCCTCTATTTTTAAATTACTGAGAGTTTTTATCACAAATGTGTGCTAGATTTTCTCAAATATTTTTCCCACACCTATTGATATGATCACATGATTTTTCTTTCATTTTTGTCTGTTAATGTGATGGATTATATTAATTATTTTTTGAAGGTTGAACCAGCCTTGCATACCTGGGGTAAACCCACTTGATCATGGTGTATAAATCTTTTTACACATTGTTTGGTTCAATTTGCTAGTATTCTGTTGAGGATGCTTGCCACTGTTGCTGGATAAAGTAGTCTACAGATGTTAATCCTATCCAGTTGATTGATGGTGTTGTTGAGGTCAACTGTGTTCTTACTAATTTTCTGTCTATTCTGTTTCTGATAGAGGAGTATTAAAGTCTCCAACTATGATGGTGGATTTATCAGTTTCTCCTGGCAGTTATGTAGATTTTGCCTCATGGAGCTTGATGCTCTGTTATTAGGTACATTCAGATTTAAGTCTTTTTGGAGAATTGGCTTCGTTATCATTATGTAATGCCCTTCTTTGTCTTCGTTAATTTTCCTTAACTTTTAGTCTGCCTTGTCTGAAATTAATATTGCTACTCCTACTTTCTTTTGATTACCGTTAGCATGGTGTATATTTCTCCAACCACTTACTTTTAATTCATATGCCTTTATATTTAAACTGGTTTTCTTTTTTCTTATTTAAAAAAAATTAACATTTATTCATTTTTGAGAGACAGAGAGAGACACAGTGCAAGCAGGGAAGGAAAAGAGAGAGAGAGAAAGGCACATAATCTGAAACAGGCTCCAGGCTCCAAGCTGTCAGCACAGAGCCGACACGGGGCTCGAACCCACAGACTGTGAGATCATGACCTGAACTGAAGTCAGGTGGCTCAGTCGGTTAAGCGTCCGACTTCGGCTCAGGTCATGAGCCCCGCGTGGGGCTCTGTGCTGACAGCTCAGGGCCTGGAGCCTGTTTCGGATTCTGTGTCTCCCTCTTTGTCTCCCTCTTTCTCTGACCCTCCCCTGTTCATGCGCTCTCTCTGTCTGCCTCAAAAATAAATAAATGTTAAAAAAAATGTATACATGGAATCATAATCACCTCCCCATTTCTCTGTTCATCCTCCTTCAAAATGAAATGAGAATATTTCAGCGTCATGATTTTATTTTTCTTTTGTAGACATCTTTCAGGCACCAATATGGGATTGAATTTGGCCTGATACGGCATTCTTTTTTTTAATTTTTTTTTAATTTTTAAAAAAAATTTTTTTTTCAACGTTTTTTATTTATTTTTGGGACAGAGAGAGACAGAGCATGAACGGGGGAGGGGCAGAGAGAGAGGGAGACACAGAATCGGAAACAGGCTCCAGGCTCCAAGCCATCAGGCCAGAGCCTGACGCGGGGCTCGAACTCACGGACCGCGAGATCGTGACCTGGCTAAAGTCGGACGCTTAACCGACTGCGCCACCCAGGCGCCCCTGCCTGATACGGCATTCTATCTCCTAGTACCATCATCCATATGTCATATGAAAAATAGAATTGACTTTGTATATGGTATACTTTGTTTTTCCTGTATATAATTAATGATGTTCCAACATCATCTGCTGAGTTAGATACAGAAGAGTTTTCCTACTGATTTATAAAGGCATTGCTACCAGACAGATGTTCAAATGGGAGGCTATGAATCATGGCTTTCTAATCTGTTTATTGTTTGTCTACCACTGTCCCATCATCACACAGCTGGTATCCCTAAGCGTCTTAATATTTGACAGGATGACGTGCTCCTCCTATTGCTACAGCTTTAAATTTGTCTCTGCTATGCATTGCCCTTCATTATTCCACATGGGTTTGTAGTTTACTTGTCAGCTTTGCAAATCATGTTTGGGATTTGGATCAGAAGCACATCCAATTTATAGATTAATTTGCAGAAAATTGACATTCTTACGACATTTAGTCTCTCCAACGATGGGTACATTATCCATTTCCTGTTTTGCATATTAGTGTGCACTTTTAGTAGTGATAGTTGTAGTAGTAGTAACGATAACAACAGCCAGTTGCATGGTGGACACTATGTGGCAGACGTTGTTCTCAATGTTCTGTCTGTGTATCATCTCCTATATTGCTACTGGTGGGAAGTATTATCTACGTGACACTAATGATGAAACTGAGGTACAGGGAACTTAATGACATGTGCTGTTATTTAAGAGGAAGAGCTGATATTTGAACCCATGCAGTGTGTCTCTTCACTAAGATCGGATAATGCCTCCCTAAGAACGTGGATCTCCTTCTTAGTGATTCTACCATTGGTTTAGTACCTTAGATTTTCTCATTAAATAATAATACTTTACGTGCATAACTGCAATAAAAGTATTGTTACATCCCCACCCTTAAACTAGTCGTGTTTACTTGCTTTCGTATTACGTTAGCTAAGACTTCCAGGAAAACGAGCATTACCAAGGGTGATAGTCTTGCACTTGATTTAAAATAGACTACCTTTAAGTATTAATATTTAGCAAGATGTTTGCTGCTTTAATAGTTAACATTATCAAGTTATTTCTCTTCTGTTTCTTCCATTTTTTCACTATAAATGGGTGCTTAACTTTTAAAAATGTATTTTCTGCTTCAATTTTTTACTGTTAAAACTTGGGCTTTCCTGAGATGCATCCCATGCTCTCAGAAGAGATTGCAGAGTCAAAAAAGCATGACTTCCGTGTTGATTTTCTATGGGCCTTGGGAGGGTTACTTAAGTTCCCGAACAGTAACAATCTTAGATGCTGGCGAGAGGGAAACTTGCTCTGGGCCCTGCCCTTGGGGAGGTCCTATGCATCACAATGCATCAACCGACTGAGCCACCCAGGCGCCCTGTGTATTTATTTATTTTAAAGTTTATTTATTTATTTTTGAGAGACAGAGAGAAAGAGAGAGAGAGAGAAAGAGAAGGGCAGAGAGAGAGGGAGAGAGATCAGTGTGACATGATCCACACTGTCAGCACTGAGCCTAACACAGGTCTTGAACTCACAAACAGTAAGATCATGATCTGAGCCAAAATCAAGGGATCTGAGCCAAAATCAAGAGTTAGAGGCTTAATTGAGCCACCCAGGTACTCCAATAATGTCTGTGTTTAAAAATTGGCTTGTAAAGTTCCTGAAGATGCAAGTTGTTCTGAGCCTTCGTGAACAGACTCCAGCATACTAGCACATCTGCATGCAAATTCAGCACCTACAGATATATTGCGTCCCATAACACTAAACATATACTTTCCCACATGTTTCAGGCTCCAGAAAAACACTATCTATGCCTCTTGTGCTGTACTTTAAAGCAAAAATGTGACTAAATTCATTGATATGAGATGGACTTTGGAGCACAAGGAGGATTTGGACAGAAGTGCTAAGGAAAGCTTATTAATAAATAGCCAAATCCTTCTTTAAGACAGGGCCAGAACAATAGGTTTTGCGTGATGAAGTATCAAGTTCAATACTGCAAAACTTCCTTCACTTTGTATTGCAATTCATGATCCTGGAGTTACACATTCATTAATCAGGTACTTGCAGATTGTATAAAGTTGAATAAAGCAGGAGAGAAATATTATACAGCTCTGTTTGATTTATACTTTTTTCTTTTCTTTTTTCTTTTCCTTTCCTTTCCTTTCCTTTCCTTTCCTTTCCCTTCCCTTCCCTTCCCTTCCCTTCCCTTCCCTTCCTTTTCTCTTCTCTTCTCTTCTCTTCTCTTCTCTTCTCTTCTCTTCTCTTTTCTTTTATTGAAAGAGAGGCCTCAAGTGAGCAAAGGTGGAGAGAGAAAGAGAGAGGATCCCACAAGGGGCAGAGAGAGAGACAGAGAAGCAGGGCTCATCTGATACAGAGCTTGAGTTCACCATAAGTGGGGCATGAACTCACCCCTTGAATGACTTGAACTCACGAACCTGTGAGATCATGACCTGAGCCGAAGTCAGATGCTTAACTGACTCAGCGACCAAGAGAGAGAGAGAGAGAGAGAGAGAGAGAGAGAGAGAGAGAGAATCCCAATTCAGAGCCCGATGTGGCGCTTGAACCCATGAAGCTGTGAAATCATGACCTGAGCAGAAACCAAGAGTCTGAAGCTTAACCAACCGAACCACCCAGGCAACCTTAGGCTGATTTTAATTGTAGATCTTGATAAAATTAAATATGCTGTTATAAATACTATCTGATATAGAAACAGAACTTTACCATCATTTCAGAAGTGTTCCACATTATGCTTACCTTTGGCAGTCAGTAACAACTCAGAAGTGTAATCTTTACCCTGACTTCTTCCCCCATGCATTAGTATATTGGGAGCAATGACTCTTGCTATAGGCTATTCTATGTTTAAGCGGTTCTGGACAAAGCCTAAGCCCTAGAAGAATAGAAGCTGCCTTGTTTTTGTTGGTGGTGCTTGTTTTAGTTAAACGTCTTATGTTGAGTGTATATGTTTATGTTGAAAATAAATCATTTGAATGGGTCAGGCAAGAACTTGATAATTTGAATATTGGCTTCCTTTCTTGTAGGCTTGATTGGCCTAATAACCAAATTACGGGTGACTAGTTAAACAGCTAGGTTATTCAGGGGAGTCAAATAAATACAAGAGAAGCATGTCACTTTTAAAGGTACTTGATAGTTGTAAAATATGCACCTTCGTAAACTCTTCTGATGAAATTAGTTCTAAAGAGGACAATCTGTCAATCCCTACATACTCTCAGTTGCTGCAGAATATCACATGCTTTTGATGTTATGTGGGAATCCTGTTTGTGCCACTAAATTTAACTTTTTTCTGCCTGTCTTGCAGACTGATAGAGTACTTTAGTTGTTTGAGCTGGTGGCTCTTAACACTTTCAGAACCGTGCATGGCATATAACATTATAAGCTTCCTTGCAAAGTGTCTTTAAATGAAACCTAAAAAGCTGATAACAGCTGCTTCAAAGTAGTATTTATTTCAGAATCAGCCTTGTACACAGGAGAATAACTGAACCATGGATCTCAGTTTAGCCTTTTTATAATTGCAGAACTATATATGCACTGTTGTATTACAATAATTTTTAAGTGTCATCTTGAATTGGAAATGTGTATTTTATTTAAAAAAATTTTTAACATTTATTCATTTTTGAGAGTGAGAGAGACAGAGCATGAGCAGGGGAGGGGCAGAGAGAGGGGGAGACACAGAATTTGAAGCAGGCTCCAGGCTCTGAGCTATCAGCACCTTGAACTCACGGACTGTGAGATCATGACCTGAGCTGAAGTCAACCGCTTAACTGACTGAGCCACCCAGTCGCCCCAAGAAATGTGTATTTTAAGTACGAGTGTAAAGGTAAATGAAAAGCACTTTTTAAATATTAAAAAAAACATATTATTTGCATTTTTTTAATTCTTGGAATGCCCTGCTCAGATTTTTCTGTGAGATTTGAGATACGTTGGAAATAATTCCTTTTATTATTATTATTATTATTTTCTGGAAGAGTTACTGTTTGTTTTTCAAATACTTGAAATAATTTACCAGTGGAAACTTTTACATATGCAGTTTGATTTGTGAAAAGTTTTTAGAAATGGATTCCATGTTTTATTTATTTTTTTAAGTTTAGTTTGAGAGAGAGAGAGCAAATGTGCATGGAAGCAAGGGAGGGACAGAGAGAAAGGGCAAGAATCCCAAGCAGGCTCTGTCCTATCAGTGCACAGTTAGACTTAGGCCATGAACCCATGAACCGTGAGATCATGATGAGCCGAGATTAAGAGTTGGACGCTCAACCCACTGAGCCACCCAGGGGCCCGGATTCCATGTTTTAGTCATGTCAGAATATTTAATTTTTCTTTCTAAGTTGGGTTTTGAAAGGCATGTGACCATTTTATGTATATTTTCAGATTTTAGTGTAAACTTGTTCACAATATTCTCTTTTCAATGTTAGCAGGATCTATAGTGTGCTCTCATTTTTAATTCATGATTTTGGTATTTTTTTTCTATTTTCTGGGTTAGTTCTAAGGGAATTATTAAAAATTTACATTCTTAAATAAAACATCTTTCAGCTTGGTTGATTTTTCTCTATTGTACAGTTATTTATTTTCTGTTTCATTGATTCTGCTCTTATGTTTATTCCTCCTTTCTAATTTCTTTGGTAAGATTTATTGCTCTTTTCTATCACCATGAAACAAAAACACTGATCATTTATTCTCAACTTTTGTTCCTTTATAAGGTACTTGCTTTAGGCTCTAGGTATTCAGTTAAGTACTGCATCTCTCAAAATTTGAAATGTGTCTTAAATTAACCTTCTGTTGAAAATACTTTTTAATATCTATAGTGGTTTCTTATTTGATCTCTCTGACATTTAGAAATGTTTTCCTTGATTTCCAAATAGTTGGAGATTTTCTAGTTAGTATTTGTTATTGGTTTCTGGTTCAATTTCATTGTGGTCAGAATATATACTCAAAAGGCTTTTAACCTTTAAAACCTGTTGAGCTTTGATATACAATGAAGAAAGTCATAAGTTTTGGGAATTGTTCTACGTGCACTTGAAAAGAATAAAGTTTGTCATTGCAGCTTTCAGCTTCTATTTATGCCATTGTTATTTGTCATATGTCAATATTTTGAATGTAATTTATTTCTCCTTTGATTATCATCAATTACTGATTTAAAAATTTTAAAGCTATATTATAGGTGTGACATATAACACACCTATCAGAATGGCTAAAATGAATAACTCAGGAAACAGCAGATATTGTCAGGATGCAGAGAAAAGGTAACGATTTTTCACTGTTGGGAATGCAAACTGACTCAGCCACTCTGGAAAACAGTCACTCTGGAAATGGAGATTCCTTTAAAAATTAAAAATAGAACTAGGATTCAGCAATTGCACTACTAGATATTTATACAAAATATACAAAAATGCTGACCCAAAGGGGCGCATGTACCCCAGTGTTTATAATAATGCTCTCAACAATAGCCAAAGTGTGGAAAGAATCCAAATATCCATCGACAGATGAGTGGATAATGAAGATGTGGACTGGAATATTACTCAGCAATCAGAAAGAATGAAATCTTTCCATTTGCAACAATGGAACTAGAATGTATTATGCTAAGTGAAATAAGTTAGAGAAGGACAAATGTCATAGGATTTCACTCATACATGGAATTTAAGAAACACAACAGATGAGCACAGAACAAAGGAAACAAAAATAAGATAAAAACAGAGGGAGACAAACCACGAGACTCTTAAATACAGAAAACAAACTGAGGGTTGCTGGAGGGGAGGGGATTGGGGGGATGGGCTAAATGGGTGAGGGGCATTAAGGAGGGCACTTGTTGGGATGAGCACTGGGTGTTAATGTAAGTGATGAATCACTGGGTTCTACGCCTGAAACCAATACTACACTGTATGTTACCTAACTCGAATTTAAATAAATAAATAAACAGATAAACCTATATTATAGGGTTCTTATGGTTTTAGAATTATATCTTCTGGTAGGCTTGACCATATTATCATTATGATATGATCCTCTTTGCATTTAATAATGATTTTAATTCTAAAGTTTTCATTCTTTAAAAATGTTTATTTATTTTGAGAGAGAGAGAGAGAGAGAGAGAGAGAGAGAGAGAGAGATTAGCATGAGTGGGGGAGGGGCAGAGAGAAGGAGAGAGAAAATCCCAAGTAGGCTCCGCACTGTCAAGTGAAGAGCCCAATGTGGTGTTCAAACTCACAAATTGTGAGTTTATGACCTGAGCCCAAAACAACAGTCAGATGCTTAACTGACTGAGCCATCCAGGTACCCCCGTTTTTTTTGTTTGTTTTTTGTTTATTTTGATATAGCTTCTTTTTGCGAGTGTGTGGTCTTATTTTTTTAGACAATTTTATCTTCTTTGAATTTCATCCTATTTCCGGTCCTTGATAATTTTTTTCTTTCTTGTTTCTTTTTTTTTCTTTTTTTCCTTTTTTTGTCTTTTTCTTTCTTTGTCTCTTTCTTTCTTTCTCTCTTTCTCTTTCTTTCTCTATTTCTTTCTCTCTTTCTTTCTTTCTTTCTTATTTGAATTGAAAACAAAGCAGGAAGTTAACAATATAAAGTTGGCAAACATAGATCCAATATCCTAAAATTAATTTAGTATGTATAAACATCCTAGAATCTAGGGCAGGAATTACAGAACTGATAGCTCAAAAGGGTTCTCCATGTTAACGTAACTTCTGGCAAGAAAATTAAAGATACTGTTACAAAAACATGACAATGTTACAAACCCTATGTTTGTACTAAAATTGTCCTGGGATAAGCATCACTAAAATATTAAAAACCAGAAAACTGGTTTAGAAAATGTCTTGCTTTATTCTTATAGTTAAATCATTCTATTTACAGGAAAATCACAATCAAAATCTAGACAACCATTTTTTTTCTGCTGTAATTGAAGACTTTAAGAGATCACATCTCATGAGAGATCATATCTCATAATCTCTCAGCTATGTATTTTAAAAAGTTCTTACATTAAATTTTATCCAGAATATCTATTTGTCTGTGTTTGGATTAGCAGAGAGATTTTCAAATTAGCTTAGTGTACCACATTGATGGAAGTATTATTTACAGCTTCATTTCAGTATTTATTTGGCATGTACCATGTGGGTTTGCTGACCTGACAAGAGGTTAGTTTTATCCCAATTGTACAACACACTGTTGAAGTACGTGGAAAATATAATCTGCAGAAATAACTCCAGTAACTCAGTTAAGTTCACTGTATAATTTTATAATAGTTTCTGGGAAGTAGTGTTATACTGCTTGGGGTGGACCAAATAATGCCCAAACATTCTCCAAAGATGTTCACGTTCAAATCTGTAGAATCCCTGAATATGTTATGTTACATACATAGGAAAGGGGAACTAAGATTGCAGATGGAATTAAGTTTGCTGATCAATTGATTTTAAGAAATGATTATGCTGATTATAGTGATGAATCCTATGGCATCACAAGGTGTGATGTGGAAAAGGGAGGCACAAGAGTCAGAAGAGATGTGAGGAAGAAAGCAAGGTCAGAATGGTGTGAGGCAAGATCTCAAGCCACCAATGCTGACTTTGAAGATAGAAGTCCATGAGCCAAGGAATGTAGGCAACCTCTAGAAGCTGGAAAAGGCAAGAAATGGATTTTCCCCCTAGATCCTCCCTGAGGGAACACAGTCATGTCAACACTTTGATTTCTGTCCATTGAGATTCATGTTGGGTTTTAACCACCAGAACTATAAGATATTAAATGTTTCAAGATATTAAGTCATGGTAATATATTATAGTAGCAATAAGAAAATAATACACTGTTAATCCCCAAATTTAGTCTTTATTTAAGATATTTTAAATTTCAGAGAAGTTATATATTTTCATGACATTAAAAATTAAGGGTTATTTTTAAGGAATGGACGGTACCTTCCTAGAGAACTGACAATCTACAGTAATGGAACACTAACAGCTTTTAGAGGATGGTTGCTACAGCTTAAGGGTCTCCGGTTTGTACCTTGAAGGAAGACTAAAGAATCTTTCTACTTTGTATTCCTGAAGCTGAACCATTTTAGACGTGAAAGAAGGATTAGATTTTTTTTAATTAAGTTTTTTTATTTTAATTCCAGTATAGTTAACATACAGTGTTATATTAGTTTCAGGTGTACAATGCTCATCTGAGTACAATTACTCAGTGCTCATCATGATATAATACGTGTACTCTTTAATCCCCATCACCTATGTCACCCATCCCCCCATCTGCATCACCTCTGGTAACCATCAGGGTGTTCTGTACAGAAGTCTGTTATTTGGTTTGCTCTCTTTCTCTCCCTCTTTTTGTCCTTGCTTATTTGTTTTATTTCTTAAATTACACATATGAGCGAAATCTTATGGTATTTGTCTTTCTTTAACTGACTTACTTCTGCTTAACATGATACTCTCTAGCCACCCCCCTCATGTCATTGCAAATGGCAAGATTTCATTCCTTTTTATGGCTGAATAATATCCCATTATATATAAACCGCCTCTTCTTCATCCATTCATCTATCAATGGACACTTGGGCTGCTTCCATAATTTTGCCATTGTAAATAATGCTGCAATAAACGTAAGGATGCATGCATCCCTTTGCATTAGTGTTTTTGTATTTGGGGGGTAAATACCCAGCAGTACAGTTGCTGGACCATACGATAGTTCTATTTTTAACTTTCTGAGGAACCTCCATACTGTTTTTCACAGTGGCTGTACCAGTTTGCATCCCCACCAACAGGACACAGGGCTCCTATTTCTCCACATCCTCACCAACACTTATTTCTTATATTTTTGATTTGAGCCATTTTGATAGGTGTGAAGTTATATCTCACTGGAGTTTTGATTTGCATTTCCCTGTTGATTGATGTGGAACACCTTTTCATGTGTCAGCTGGCCATCTGGATGCCTTCTTTGGAGAAATGTCTGTTCATGACTTCTGTCCTTTTTATATATTTATTTATTTTAAAATTTTTTTTTAATGTTTTATTTATTCTTGAGGGAGAGAGAGACAGAGCATGAGCGGGGACGGGGCACAGAGAGAGGGAGACACAGAATCCGAAGCAGGCTCCAGGCTCTGAGCTGTCAGCACAGAGACAGACGTGGGGCTCGAACGCACGGACTGTGAGATCATGACCTGAGCTGAAGTCAGATGCTCAACCCACTGAGCCACCCTGGCGCCCCAACTTCTGTCCTTTTTAAAATTGGATTATTTGTTTTTTGGGTGCTGAGTTTTATAGTTCTTTATATATTTGGTACCCTATATAAATACCCACACATTTATATATTTGATACACTATATCAGAAATGAAATTTACAAATACCTTCTCCCATTCCAAAAATTGCTTTTTAGTTTTGTTGATTGTTTCCTTTTGCTGTGCTGAAGCTTTTTGTTTTGATGTAGTCCCAAGGGTTTATTTTTGTTTTTATTTCCTTTGGTTGGATTTTTCTCACTGAAATTCTTAAACAGTATAATTAAGAGAAACTTCTCATATCGTGACAGCAGTCATATTTTTCATAAAGAATAAACATTTCTGTCTTTTTTGTTCATTTTTCTTAGATAGTTTAGTGGGCATTTGGGAGAAATTGTTTAAAAATTGTTTCCTTGTTACCATTTTAGCTATGAATCGAATATTTTACATAATATTCATTTGCATACTGAATGGCATGTTAGGTAGCATCCACATGTGCCTCGGACTGGTATAAACTGTCCAATGACAAAACTAGAGCAATTAGAAATGAACTTGATGTCTTTTATTCAAGAGATGATGATCCACGGATTGGGGGAATGCAGTGCTTCACAAAAAGTGGAGCACCCTATTGGATGTATTATGGGCAAAAGTGAGTTTTACAGCATATTAAAAGAGGTGAGCAGAAACAGAGCACGATTGGCTAGGCGGTTGGGGAGTTCCTTACAAGGCTCGCAGGTCCAAGTTGAAGGGTAAGGTAAGCTAGCTAAAACAGAGTTAAAAGATTATGATTGGTGTATGTTTGCTCTCCTTGACAGAAGCTTCCCATATATGTAGATTGGCTTAGATTTAGATTTGTGACCTGGCCCTGGCCAGTGGGGCAGCTTCCATTTTGTGAGTCCCGATATACAACTTTGTCAAGGCATATATTTTATCATAAGTCTGGTAAACTAATTTGCATCAGTATGCAATCAGAGTCAAGGCTTGTTTTAATTTAGCTTCTGAGTGAGATAAAATTAGTACATAAATTCTGACCTAAGAGTGTTTGCAAGTTGCATTATCTCTTTTGAGATACAAAGACATTATTACATATTTATGTATCAAACAGTTTAAAATAATTCTGACATTTTTATGTCTCTCTACCTGGAAAAACCTACCGCTTACTCCTTCTGAAATTCTTGATTATTCTGTATGTCTCTCTCTTGCTTCATTTATTAAGTGCCTTATGAGCAACTTGGGCATGGTCCATCACCTCTACATATTTTTGTGGAGGACATCCATCAGTTACATTATTCCGATTAAATGCATTTTTGGAGATTGGGAAAGAAGAATGTTCTTTATTATTTCTAATGCTTCCCAGCTACATGTTTAAGTACAGAATGAGTTCCAGACCATGGCTGTAGATCACTTTTATTTTCTTTTTCAAAAAATGTAGAAAAACAGTTTTCGCTAATATAAACGTTGTATCTCTTTCTGCGTGAAACGTGGTCTTTTAAGTTGAATATACCCAAATGAAATAAAATGCCCAAATGTTCTAGTTTGTATTGTTAATTGATTAGTAGCCCATTCAACTATTACTTTGATTATGTCAATGACTCATAAGCTTTGCCCTTTCTGCATTCACTGGCAGCATAGCTGATTTTTAAAGGGCTATTTCTGGCTTCATTGACATTTGTAGTGACTACAATTCCTTTCAGTCACTTGCTTCCTTCGATGATACTTTTATTGGCTCAATGAGGAACAATATCTTCAGTATTCATATTCCAGTATTCTGAACACAGACATTGGAGCCATAGCCCACTTAACATGCTTAATTATGAGAATTCATATGGCAAATGATGCCATTAAGGTTTAAATTAAGTTTTCTATTCATGGATTCAGCAGGAGCTTCTTCTGAATTCAGAGTAAAGTAGAAATCTTGCCCCCCTGCAAATATTTTCGAAAGAAACAAAAGATCAAAAGAAGAAAACAGCAGCTTGTTTGGCCCTAACATGATTTATGTGCTGAGCCAGACTCGAAGTATCAGGAGCACCAATTATAGTTCATAGATTATTCAACACAAAGTAAACATTATTTATTATTGCTTTCTAATTATGCATTTTTAAAATTTATTTTATTGTTTGCTGATTATTTCACGGTCCTGCCACATAAAGTATACTCAGTCTAGTTCTCATAATAAAACTAATTAAAATGTATGGATTAAATTTTAATTTCCATCCTACTTCAACTGCAATAATCTGAAAAATCTTCATATTTTTCTTTAGAACAAAACATTAATCTCAGTACCAAACACTAGTTAGTATATAAGGCTTCTAGCACTTTAGGAAAATTTCTAATTACTTACTTATTTTTTTCCATGACATTATTAGGAAAACCATTAGAATATTTCAGTACATTGCAATTTATGGAGATTTGTTATTAACTATGGCTGTACTGTCTGTAAAATGTAATCCTAGAATGTCAATCTAGCTCTGAAACAAATCTCTATAGATAAATGTATATATGTTGGAAGTAAAGGTATTTTTCTTTTTCAAATAGACCCTGCATGAACTCATAGAAAACATATTTCATGATGAAGGAAAATAAACTAAATTATCTTTATGTGCAGAGGCAAATGACATTGTATTTGTCAGATTTCTTAATTTCAAAAAATAAAAATTAAAAAATAAAAGTTTATTTTGAGAGAGAGAGAGAGAGAGCACGAGCTGGGGAGGGCAGAAAGAAGGAATCCAAAGTAGACCCTGCACCATGAGGGCAGAGCCCAAGCCAGGGCTTGAACGCACAAACCATGAAAGCACCACCTGAGCTTATGTCCGACACTTAGCCAACTGAGCTACACAGGCATCCCTCAAAAAGCAAATTAACTCGGGTTCCCTTGAGTAAAACAGTAGTTTTAGGGAAGTGCTAGATCATAGAGTTTCAGGGAATACTGTAGAACTAGGCTTGGACAAGATCAGTGTCAGCAGACAACCCAGAGAAAAATCACCTGATTAAAACATCACCACTAATTCTAGTTCTTTTAATCAATTAAAATTTTTTGTTTTAATGTTTATTTATTTTTTTAGAGAGAGAGAGGCAGAGCACGAAGAGGGTAGGTGCAGAGAAAGAGGGGGACACAGAATTGGAAGCAGTTTCCAGGCTCTGAGAATGCAGGTTCAAACTCATGAAGTGTGAGATTATGACCTGAGCCGGAGTCGGATGCTTAGCCAACGGACCCACCCAGTCGCCCCCACTAATTCTAGTGTTCGCTGTTATTGTCGCTACTGTTGCCCCCGGACACTTAACTCCACCACAGTTGACACAATCTCTAATCTGACTCTGTGTCTTTGTGTAAAGTTCTCAGACTTTAAATTTCAGAGCCCCAGCTAGAAGAATCTCAGTGGGCCAACACCCCATTCTCTACCTGCCAAGTTCATGGGAGAAGGAATGTCTCTGCCCTCCTTAGACCTGTATCTCTGGTCATCTCTACGTCCGGTGAAATGGTGAATCAAAAACATTGAAATTCTGCTTGTGGGGAGGATTTTCCTTCACTGTCGGTTTCGGGCCACCTGAATGTGGTGGTATTTCTTTGGCAGTTTATATCTCAGTAATACCAACTGGTGGCACCATCTATAAGCTGGGTTTGAGTTTGAGGACTCATGGGGGCATAGCTGTGATTTGAGGAAGAAATGGCCATGCAGCAAGAATAGATGGAACTCAGAGAGTGAGCCCGCTCCTCATACAATTCAGTTGTGCCCATAGAGCCCATGTGAATTCTGTTCCATATACACTACTTCACCTTGGTGTTGGAATATTGCTAGTCACGCTCATGCTTATCTGTTATGGTAGGTGATCTGATGACACTGAACGATGATGGACAGCATAGATTGCATGGTCCTTGGTTGAGTCTTTATTGCACAATGAAGGCACGCATTTGATAATTAAAACTATTTCTCGGGGCGCCTGGGTGGCTCAGTCGGTTAAGCGTCCGACTTCAGCTCAGGTCACGATCTCACGGTCCATGAGTTCCAGCCCCGAGTCGGGCTCTGGGCTGATGGCTCAGAGCCTGGAGCCTGCTTCTGATTCTGTGTCTTCCTCTCTCTCTGCCCCTCCCCCGTTCATGCTCTGTCTCTCTCTGTCTCAAAAATAAAATAAACGTTAAAAAAAAATTAAAAAAAAAAAAAACCAACTATTTCTCATAGAGATGTGGTTTTGCTCTGACGACTGAGTTACATTATTATCATAATACCCCTTCCCATGAATGGTGTTGAATTTTGGTACACAGCTATCCACTGCGGAATGACTACTAGATAACCAAGGACTAAGCACACTCTGCCTCCGTCACAGCCTGCACCACTGAAGAAGCTTCTCTTGTTCTAGGTTCCTCATACTTTTGAAATAATATAATCCATAAAATTCCAATTAAGACTGTTTAAGAAAAGTAATGCTGTTCAAAACTTAAGCATAATTCTAGTGATAGAAAATCTAAAAACAAGAGTCATTAATTATTAATTTGCTAGTTGATGTTGGCCAATTAACTTGTCCCTATATCCTTATCATTAAAGTAAGTTTTCTCATCATACTTCTGGCTCTAGCAGGATTTTGTTTAATCATTGAAATATATTGGGCAAATTCTATGACTTTTACCGTCACTTTTTTTTTTCCTATTGACTCAGGTAATTAGAGAAAGTAGCAATTTGAATGTAGATTTCAGGAGCACCTGGGTGGCTCAGTTGGTTAAGTGTTCAACTTCAGCTCAGGTCCTGATCTCACAGTTGTGAGTTCAAGCCCCACTTGTGCTTCTGTGCTGTTCAAGCCAGCTCTGTGCTGACAGCTTGGAGCCTGGACCTCCCTCTCTCTGCCCCGCTCGTGCTCTCTCTCTTTCTCTCTCTCTCAAAGAATAAATAAACATTAAAAAAATTTTGAATGTAGCTTTCATATTGATCAAGAAATTTCTGGATAAAACAAGTCTGAGTAAGAGAACAAATTGAACAAACTACTCTGAGCTTAAGTAGCTAGCTACCTTAAATCTGTGTTAAATAACATGGAGGTTTTAGGTACTATTGGATGATTTTAATATATGTGTATTTCCTTCAGTAAATTTTATAAATAAAAGCATATTATCTTCCAAAATATGTTCTCTTAATTTACTTCCCTTTTGCATTTCTCCTATTATCTTTTGGAACTAGTTTAGATTTGTGTTGGTATTATGGACCTTTACCAACTACTCAAGCATAAAAGACCTCCAATTTAAAGGGATAAGTTTAAGGAGGATGCCCATGGGATTTGATCGACAGATCAGTAGAGAGCAGTTGGAGAGTTTTTGGTAACCATGTATCAGAATGACTATTCTTCTCTATTGAGTAAATTAAGTCTATTATGGAGGCTTGAGAGAAGAGACATATCCTGCTGAGCTGGAAAGGGTAAATGAAGAGGAAATTAAGAGTTTGACTCTTTACAAGTGAAATTAGTGGTTTACAGTGTGCAATTGGTCAAACATAAAGATAAAAATACTTGTTGTTTGGGTAACACAAATAGATACTAGTTATTAGAATCAGTCCAACATTAATTTTCTCTTAAGGACAAAGAAGAGCCATTTTAAATGTGAAATGAAAATTTAAAGCTAATTAGAGAATACCACTGAGAAATTTAAAAAATATAAATAAAAGAGAAAAGGATTTTCTGAGTGCCCCAATATAAATGAAAGTTCTTGAACGAAACTAAAATTCAGTCAGATAAATGAAGTACGAAATGCATCATGTAATGAAATATTGAGACATGTATCTGACATATTTCTGAGATGTGATTATTTCCGTTTTATGTTACATAGCCAAGTCAATTATTTAAAAAAAATTTTAATGTTTATTTTTTGAGAGAGAGAGAGAGAGACAGAGTGTGAGCCAGGGAGAGTCAGAGAGAGAAGGAGACAGAGAATCCAAAGCAGGCTCCAGACTGTGAGCTGTCAGCACAGAGCCTGACGCAGGGATTGACCCCCACAAACCATGGGATCATGACCTGAGCCGAAGCTGGATGCTCAGCTCCACCAACTGAGCCACCCAGGCGCCCCTCAATTATTTTTCTCAGATAAACAATAACACTAATTCTATCATCATGACAAACTATAGGCAACTAACTTTAGGTATTTAAGCTTCAAATTAACATCATAATAAATGTATCCGTTTGAATATTTTTGGAAAAAAGTGAAAGGTAATACTTTTGTCTAATAAATTAAGAAAAATACATTATAGATTATTAATGTAATGTCAAAGTTACTTTTATGTATGACAGTATCCCCAGCTTCTTAAAATATGTGTTTTTTGAAATCTGTATTTTAAATTTTAAATGTAAAGTCTAATATTATGCTTCCAATCTCTCCATTCCTTGCTTAACACAAATCCTCAGCAGAGTGAAAATTCATATAATAAGTCATAAGTTAACAGCAACCTTAATAGCAAAAACACAGCAGCAGACAGCATTTACTGGACTTCTTACTATGTTCCATCACCGTGTAAGTGCTTTACAGGAACTTTCTCTTCACTTCTCACAACAACCCCACCGAATAATTTCTATTGAAACCAAGACTCAGAGAAATGCAGTCAACTGTGAACTATCCAAGGTCACACAGCTACTGTCAGTCCAAGGACTCTGGAGTCATTTTCATTTAATTTAATTAGTTAATTAATTAATTAATTTTTAAAAATGTTTTAATATTTATTATTTTGAGAGTGAGAGAGACACAGCACAAGCCTGGGAGGTGCAGAGAGAGAGAGGGAAATATAGAATGCGAAGCGGGCTCCAGGCTCTGAGTTGTCAACACAGAGCCCGACATGGGGCTTGGACTCATGAAGCACAAGATCATGACCTGAGCCGAAGTTAGCCATTTCACTGACTGAATACCCAGGTTCCCCGAGTCGTTGTTCATTTTAAATCAGAATTGAACTTTTACCCTCTGTTTTGTGTTCTACTTCTGCATAGCAAACCGTCCATAAACTAGGCTGTTCTAAGCAACAACATGATGCATTATTTCTCTTGATATTATGGATTCACTGGTGCTATAGACAGAATATTTTCATCCCCTCAAATTTATATGTTCAAACTGAAACACCAATGGGATGACTTTAAGAAAGGTGGGGTTTGGGGGAGGTATTTTGTCAGGAGGATGAAACCCTCGTGACTAAGATTAGTGCTCTTATAAATAGAAACGACCCTAGAGATCTCCCTTTCCCCTTTCATGATGGGAGAACTCAGACAGGAGGTGCACTTCTGTGCACCAGGAAGCAGGCCTTCACCAGAACTCAAACCTGCCAGTGCCTTCATCTTTGACTTCCTGGCCTCCAAAGGCCAGAGAAAGAAAGTGAGAAAGAAATTTCTGTTGTTTATAAACCACTCATTCTATGGTGTTCTACTGTTGCAGCCTGAACAGACTAAGACAATGGACTCGATTGAGAACATCCTGTCCTTCACATGGTGCCAGCTGGAACTAGAATCACCTGGAGGCTCAACTGGACTGGAACATCTAAGATGGCTTACTCAACATGGCTGCTAGTGGGTGCTGGCTATTGTCTGAACACTTACCTGACATTGTCAATGGGACCACCTTAGCTGTGACCTCTCCACCTTCCTTGGAATTCTTTCTGTATCGTGGGTGAATTTTTAAGAAGAAACTATCCAAACAATGAAAGCAAGAACTGCAGATCTATTAAGGTCCAACCTCATAAGTTATAGTTATTTCTGTTGTGTTATAGTGGTCAGTGAAATCTGTAGGTCTAGCCCAGAACCAAAGGGAAGAGAAATCGACTCCCATCCCTTTTTGGGAGATGTGGCCAAAACTATGTAGCCATTTTAATCTACTATGTTACCAAATTGTTAATAGGTCATGTTGATTTCAATAAAAAAGTTAGTACTTATATTTTAATGAAGTTAAAATTCTCTTGGAGATTTTAAATTATTAACTTCTGTTTTTTTCTCATATTATTTAAATCACGAATACCAGAGGTGTATGACACCATTGTATTAACTAACCTTTCCATGACTATATTTTATGGGATGTTTTATTACCTTATGGAAGGTAACATTTTTGTTGTTGGAAAAAATAGAGATATTAGTGTTTACTGTCATCAATTTCATAACTTTTAGTATGTTTTTTCTAATCCAATACATTATTTTTATTGAAACATGTCTTTGTAGTTATTTTCCTTACTAATAATTTTTGTTATATTTTTGGAGTTGACAACCGAAATTTCACAGTTTTCTCTCCATGGCCAAGGAAATATAGTCCTGTTACTTTTCCATGAAAAAGAAAAGAAAGAGTGACCGCATTTTGTTTCATACATTTGCCTGATTGTTTCCATCAAAACACCACGAATATGACTAAAATGACTATTTAGTACTTGAAAAATTAATGTGGGACTTTATTCCGCATTTCTTTATGACTTTAAGTATCTAAATATTATAAATCATTTATGACTTTATTATTTCATGAAATTGCTCTTAAATCATTAAGACCATACCAATAAAACTGGGAGCTGATGAAATTATAAGATGGTGAATAATGTGATATACAATTTAAATAAATTGTTTTCATACTGAATACAGTTACATGTAACTATCATACCCTTGATCTGGGTGTTATGCAAGCATGCTGTCATAACATGGATGGGTCATTTTCTAAATCGGGCTTACTGCATTTAAATTCTCTAACTAAATATTTGGAAGTCTATGATATTAAGACAGGACCTATTTTAATTTAATTCTTTCCTGAAATTTATGCAAGAACTGATTGCCTACAACTTTTCTATAAATTACTTTAATGTATGTAATAATACTTACAAAGTATTGGGTATGTAGTTTTATAGGCTTCCTATTGGGAATTTGTACTGATCATTTATTATATGTAAAATCTTTTTTTTTAAGTTTATTTATTTATTTTGGAGAGACAGAGTGAGTGGGGGAGGAGCAGAGAGAAAGGGAAAGAGAATCCCAAGCAGGCTGTGCACTGTCAGCATGGAGCCTGATGTGGGGCTCAAACCCACAAACCATGAGGTTATGACCTCAGCCAAAACCGATAGGCGGATGCTCAACTGATAGAGCCATCCGGGTGTCCCACTATACATAAAATCTTAAAGGAAAGGTATTTATTAATTATATCCACTATAAGGATAAGAAAATTTAGGCTTAGAAAATTGAATAAATTATCCAAAGTCACCCATTAAGGCGTGATGGAGGCTGAATTTGATGCTCTAACCTCCTGTCTCTAAGCCTGTGTCTTTAGACTATAATATTATGTCCTATATAAGTTATTAAAAGACCTGACTGATAATTCTTTCTACAGCATATATGAGATTAGTTTATTTATCTTCTCTTTGTCAGGTACTGTTCATGGCGCTGAGGAAATAGTAATGAGCAAAATAGATATGGTTGTGGACGTATGGGGTTTTAGGTTAATGCAGTATATAGCCACTAAGCAAATATATCAGTTTATAATAAAAAATGTGTTACAGTGCCAAGCCAAAAAGGAAAAAGATAAGATAGCAGGAAATCGAAAGACTTTCTTAATGAAAATTCATTTGAACTGAGATCTGAGAAAGAGAGTTTGAAAAGATGAAAAGCAGGGAGGGCTTGGGATGAGCACCAGCCAGTGAGAAAAGCATATTAAAGCCTTCTATGAAAGAAAGCAATGTTCAAGTAATTTAAACAAAGTCCATATATTCTGGAATGCAAAAAATTAGAACCAGGGTATATCAGATGATCCACAAGTATGTAAGGGCAAGATTAAGTTTTAGATCCTGCTGAATATTTAAACTTTACCTTGAGATCACTGATGTGTTTTCCAGAGTGGGTGACAAATGAGTTTTACTTTAAAATGCTACACTGGCTACATTTGTAGAGAACAAAGGGAATAAAAAAACAGTTGATGAAAAAGTTTGAGGTATTTTTATATATCCACGTAGACACGAACAAATAGATTAGAATTCAGAGAAGAGATCTAGGCTATGAAAAAATATTTTGAAATAATTTGAAGTATAGAGATGCTAATTGAAATAAAGGGGACTGAAGATTTAGAACAGAAAAAAAATGAGGTCTACGTCTGTTACACAAGAGCTGAGTCAACATTGAAGAATGATATTCCATATTTCATATGGATGAAATCTTGATTAAATGATTTTTTTTTAGTACCAAAAAAGAGTGTTTGAAGGAAAAAGCAAGTCGTTAAAAATATTGCAGGCTGCTAAAGAGTCAAGTAGACAGGAAAGGAAAAGTATCTTGGATTGAATAATATGGAGGCCATTGTCTACTTTAGTGGGGCCAATTTTGAAAGAAGTTTGGGGCAAGAGCCAGATTGGCATGGGTTGAGGGGTGAACACAAAGTGAGGAAAGAAATGCAGGAAGAAAAGACCAACTCTTCCAAGATATAAATCTTACAAAGAGGATAAGAAAATTAAATTTATAGAATAATTTTTATAGAAGATCCCTTGGAAAAGTATTTTTAAAGCTCTGTGGAAGTATAATTGAGTCTTAATAAATTGCACATATTTGAAGTGCACTTGACAGATTTTGAACTATGTATATACCCTTGTGAAATCATCACTCTCAATGAATACAACCATCAGCCTTCACCTTTCCTTATGCCCTTCCTCCTGCCCCTCCCTTACCCTTCACCCTATCTCAAGACAACAACTTACCTGTTCTCTATTAGTTTTTTAAATTCTAAAATTTTATATAAATGAAAGCATGCAATATGTTTCTATTGCTCATCTGGCCTCATGTTTATCTGGCCTGTTTCATTTCATGTAATTTATTTTGTAAGTCCTGTTTTTGTGTATATCAAGAGTTCATTCTGTCATGTGTATATGCCACAATTTATTTTTCCATTCACTTATTGATGGACATTTGGGCCATTTCCAGTTTGGAACTGTTACTAATCTGCTATGAATATCCATGAAAAAAATCTTTGTATAGATGCATGCTTTTATTGGTCATGGGGAATAACTGGAGGTAGCAATGTCTGGGTCATATGGTAGGTGTTTTAATTTCTTAAGAAACTGACAAACATTCCAAAATGGCTGTCCTATTTTCCATTCTTATTACCCTTTATCTGAGTAGTCTAGTTTCTCTACAGGCTTACCAATACTTGGAATGGATAGGCTTTCTCATAAGTGTACAGTGATATCTCATTGTAGTTTAAATTTTTATTTTACTAATCATGTTAAATATCTTTTTTATATGCTTATTTGAAATCCTTATATCTTCTTTGACAAGGTGTCCATTCAACTACTTTATCCATTCAGTTTTTGAATTGTTTGCTTTCTTAGTATGAATTCTTTATGTATTTTAGACACATGTCCTTCATTAGATATATAATTGCAAATAGTTTTTCCCGTAGGATAGCTTGTCTTTTCCTTCTCTTAACAGTATCTTAGGAGGAGTGGAAGTTTTAATTTTGATAAAGTACAAATTAGGATTTTTTTTTCTTTTGTAGATCACACTTTTTATGTCATATTAAATAAATGTTGGCCTAACCCAAGTTCACAGATATTTTCTCCAATGTTTTCTTCTGGAAATTTTATAAATTTTGTTTAGGTGTAAGATCCATTTTAGTTTAATCTTGTATATAATTTTAGGTGCAGTTTAAACCTTTTCTAGTAAAATGTGAAAAGATTAAATTTTTCCTTTGAATTGTTATTACAACTTTTTCAAAAATCAAGTGACTTAAAATTCATTATCTTGGCTGTGTTATCCTGGACAAGTCAAATGACTTACTTTGAATTCTAGTTTTCTTTTCTTCAAACAGTGGAAAATAGGAGAAACACTTTAGGTTTGTTTTGGAATTAAAATTAAGTAAATATGTGAGACATTCAGTAGAATGTTTTCTACATAGTCATTCTTCAAATATTGTTTCATTTTATTCCATTTATACTCAAAATAAAACTTAGGTGAATTGTTTTAATATAATTATACATAATGTAATATAGAATCATCTGGAGATAATTATCAAGAATCCACATGATCTGCCACATTTGTATTTTGCATTCATATTATTATACACATGTACATATGTACAAAGTTATTGAGGAAATATGGTTGTTAATTATGAATGACCACTTTTGTAAGGAAAGAAAAATACAATGGTATAACTTTTTATTATTAATAGTTTTTATGTTTCTTTTTGGAAATTCTTAACATATATCCATGTATACAAAAAATTTTTTTTGAAAATTAGACCACAGGGATCAGGCAAAAATAATGGCTTTTTCATTCTGTATATGGACACTCATAGGTTCTCACTGCTTTCTGTTGCTTCCTGATGATGTAAGGTAAATCTATACTGGAACTTGTATTCATTTATTGTTTCTTTGTGCAAAGGTGTATTGACTACCAATAATATATGAATCATTTTTGGGTTGGTTTATGAAATGAATAGAAGTATCATTATTTTTTTAGGAACTCAATATACTCTGAGGAAGAATAAAATATAACTGTTATAAACCAAAATTATAATATGTGCAAACAAACAAATATTAGCCATGAAGAAGATTAAGCACATTATTTTATAATGAATTTGGGAGGGGAATTTGGGTAAGAAAGCATCAAAGAAGAGATAAAAATTTAAAAGACAGGGTGAACATGATAGTTAAGGAGAGGAAGAGCACTTTGAGGAAGAAAATAATATGCCAATGTAGATGATCTTAAAAGAAATGTCTTATTCCAAAAATCTGGAGTTGTAATGTTTGCTGAAGTGAGGTGTGTATGTTGGCAATGATAACAATTAAAAATTTTGATTGTCACGATTGGTTAAAGTGAAATCTAGGATTATTTTACATTAAAATTAAAATAATGATGACAATAAAATGATCACATAGTTTTTAATTTTGTATGTATAACAGGAATTCAAATATTTTGTTTTAATATTTTAGTGGTAAAATATTTAAAATGTGAAAATAAGGATTTTAATGACAATTCAATGAATAAATAATCTTATGATTTTAAAATGATCAGTGGTCAGTTTTTTAGCTTATGTATCAATTGAAAATTTGCTCAAAACATGCTTCATAAATAGTTTCAAAAATTATTGATGGTTGTATTAAAGTGAATTTAGACTATTTTTTCACATTCTTATTTATTTTTCTGTTACTTTATTTTCCAATGTTCAAGCTTATACTTTTAGCATATTACCGTCAAATAATCTTTGTTACCTGGGTATGTTTTTCTGTCTTTCACAAAATACTGCTCCATTATCATCTAAAATTAATTATTCTTGATTTCTCAGTGTCAGGGCTTTCAAAGAAACCCATACTTTCAGAGATTACTCTAAAACATGAGTGATTATACCTTATTTTGCCATCACCAAAAATAAATGGGACTTCTTCTGAAATTATTATTTATGTATTCTCATTTCTTCCTGTTCTCCCATATGATCACTCATCTATACCTTTAAAATATTAACTGATTTCATGTGATTCTCTGACTTTAATTCTAAGAATTAAGCCCTATAATTGTATGTAATCTAAAATGACATTTTCTTCATCTTTCATAGTCTTATTGACTACAAAAATTTTCTGTTCCAGGCTATCAATCTGTCCTCGATTAATTTGTTTCCATTATTGCTGTTTAATTTAATGTATTTGTTCTCATTGATTAATTTCAATTTATCCGTGTTGAATATTTAATGTTAATTTTTTTGGCATAATGTTAATATATTCCTTAGTCCACTAATTGCACCCGAGATAAGTGTATATTCCTCATTTCAGAACATTTTATTTCTTTTAATTATTTTGAGGAAATTTTCATCCATCAATGTGTCTAACTCTCCCTATTATGACATCAAGTTAAATACCTTTTTTTTATTCTTTTGCCATAACAATGCCTTTTCATAGAAAAAAGCAGAAAATAATCTTACTGCTTTTATCTAATGGCTAAATAGTATATTAATTATATGCCAAAATTTAAACAATGGTATAATTTCTTAAATTACATTTAAAAAATCAATTTTAAAATATTTGCCCTACATATTAAAAATTCAACCATATGTTCAAAGGCAGCTTTTTTCCCCCCCTTTTCTGGCAGGAATTTTATGATATGTTGTAGTCTTTTTTGGAACTTCTGGAAATTTTATAAGCATATATGATTACAGTTGTGTATTATAATTTGATATGTTATGAGTTATAGATAAGTTGACATGTTTATTCCCTATTCAGATTTTAAATTCTCATTTTCATAAGCTGTGTGGTGTATAAATCAAACAATTATACATTTTCTATTGTTTGTGATAAGGTGGGTATTGTGGAACGAAGTTAAAATGTTTAAGTAAGCTATTTGTTAACACTTGAGAAACAGTTATATGATTAGTAATATTTTATTTAAGCATATAAACACAATTTTACTTTATGGGAAAAATCTCTTTATCCTTTTCTTTCTCCTCTTTTTCCACCCCCTAACAGAGCATTTGTTTCTAGCCTGATTCTTTGCCGAACATTTATTGACTTATTTATTTAATCTCAAGACTAAATATACTCAAAATACCCCACAATTACAATTGTTAATAAACAACAATAAATTTCATAGGATATTCAGGTAAAACGACATTTATATTTAAAAGTATTGCTTGAAAGCAAACAATGTGTAAAACTGAATTATTATGGATGTGTAGGAGAAATGATAACCACTTTTGCTTCGTCTTTTTTTGGCATTTTTATTTAATTGTTATTGTGTCCATTGCTAATTCATTGCCTATTATCAAATTATCCTTAAAAAGTTTTGAAGATTTTGATAACATAATGTAAATATAGCATACCAGTACAGAAGTGAAACAAACTACATGAGATTCTAACAGGACTTAGGTTTAAAATAGTCTGGAGTAGGGGCACCTGGGTGGCTCAGTCAGTTAAGCATCCAGCTCTTGGTTTCGGCTGGGGTCGTGATCTCACGGTTTTTGAGTTCAAGTCCTAAGTGGGGCTCTGAGCTGACAGTGTGGAACCTGTTTGGAATTCTCACTTTCTCTCTCTCTGCCTCTGCTCTGCTCATGCTCGGCCCTGTCTCAAAATAAATAAATAAACTTTAAAAAATTAAAAAAAAAAAAAAAACCATATTCTGGAGTACACATGTAATAATTGGATTTATTTATTTGTTTGCTTATTTGTTTATAAGTAGGCTTCATGCCCAGCACGGAACCCAACACAGAGCTTGAACTCATGACCCTGAGATCAAGACCTGGACTAAGATTAAGAGTCAGATGCTCAGCTGAGTCCCCCAGGCGCCCCAATAACTGGATTTAAAATGAAATTGTTTTGGCGCGCCTGGGTGGCTCAGTCGGTTAAGCGGCCGACTTCGGCTCAGGTCATGATCTCGTTCCAGCCCCACATCGGGTTTTGTGCTGACCGCTCAGAGCCTGGAGCCTGCTTCAGATTCTGTGTCTCCCTCTCTCTCTGACCCTCCCCCGTTCATGCTCTGTCTCTCCCTGTCTCAAAAATAAATAAAACGTTAAAAAATAAAATAAAATAAAATAAAATAAAATTAAATTAAATTAAATTAAATTGTTTCAAGGAGCCTGGGTAGCTCGGTTGGTTAAGTGTCAGACTTCAGCCCAGGTGATGATCTTGCAGCTTGTGAGTTTGAAGCCCACATCGGGCTGTCTGCTGTCAATGCAGAGCCTACTTTGGATCCTCTGTCTCCCTCTCTCTCTGCCCCTCCCCCACTTTGGCTCGCTCTCTCTCTCTCTCTCTCTCTCAAAAATAAACATTTATAAAAAATGAAATTGTTTCAAGCATAAATGACTACGTGAGTTTTAAAAAATGATCTTTAGTTTATGGAGCAGTCTAGATTTATAGAAATATTATGAAGATTAGTAGTGTTCCCACATACCCCACATCCAGTGCCTCCTATTGTTAACATATTAGTATGATACACTTGATAATGTTGATAAATCATTAATTGAAGTCCATACTTTATTCATATTTTCTTGATTTTCATCTGGTATCATGTTTGTGTTTCCGGATTTTGTCTAGGATACCACATTACATTTAATTGTCATTTTTACTTAGGTTTCTTTTAGCTCTGACATTCTCTTAAACCTTGTTTTTTTTTTATGGCTTATTTATGTTTTGGTTTTGCTTTTTACATTTGTTTTGTTTGTTTTGCTTTAGCTTTTGACGACTGTATTAGTTTTGTGGAAAACTGGTTAGGTATTTCCTAGGATGCCTCGCTCTCAGAATTTGATGTTTTTCTCATGATTAGACTGGGGTTATGGGTTTTGGGGAGGATGACCACAGAGGTAAAGTGCTATTTTCATAACATAATATCAAAGGTACATACTATCAACATGACTTATGACCACTCATGCTGACCTGATTCCCTGGCTGAGGTAAGCTTTGTCAAGTTTCTCCATTGTAAGCTCTTTTCTTCCCCCCACCCTTTCCATACTGTACTCTTTGGAAGGAAGTTTCTATATGTAGTTCATCTATAAGGCATATATAGAGTTACATTCCCCCCTCCTTGAGGGTGGAGTATATGCATAAATTATTTGCAATTCTTCTGCGCAGGATATTTATCTCTTCTCCCTCTTTTATTTATAAATTAAGTCGGGATGATTTGACAGCTTAACAGTAGTCTTCCTGTCCAAGAACACTATTTATTTAGATCATTGACTTTTCCGTCAAAATTTTCTAGTATTTTTCATATCAGTGCTATGTATATTCTCTTCGATTTATACCTAAGTTTTTCAATCATTGGTGCTATTGTCAATGCATTTTTTTTTTCTTTTTCCCACATGCTCACTGCTTACATATTGGAAAGCTACATTTTAGAATTTGCTGTTGAATAGGAGTGGTGAGAGAGGACATTCTTGACTCTTCCAGATCTTATGGGGGAAATTTTCATTTTCTTATCATTGATTATGATGGTGGCTGAATGTTGAGTGTGTGTGTGTGTGTGTGTGTGTGTGTTTTGTAGATGTTTCTGTTCAAGTTGAAGTCTCCCTCTATCTCTACTGTGCTGAGAAATTTTATCATGAATTAGTGTTGGACTTTGTTAAATTCTGTTTTGGTATCAAATGATATGATTATATAATTTTCCTTTCTTGATGTGGTAGATTACAATGATTTTTTTAAAATACTTATTTATTTTTGAGAGACAGTGAGAGAGAGAAGGATGGGCAGAGAAAGAGGGGGCCAGAGTATCCAAAGCGGGCTCTGAGCTGACAGCAGAGAGCTCCATGTGGGGCTTGAACTCAGGAACCATGAGATCCTGACCTGAGCCAAAGTCAGAAGCTTAATGGAAGACTGAGCTATGCAGGTGCCCCTACAATGACTGATTTTTGAATGTTGAAATTTCTTGTTTGCCAGAAATAATTCCCACTTCTTTATGGTATATGATTCTTTTTATACATTGTTGGGCTTGATTGCTTATTCTTTTGTAGATTTTTATATTTGTGTTTATGATAGGTATTGGTCTGCAGTTTTCATCTTTTGTAATATATTTATTTGATTTTGGTACTAGGGTAATGCTGATCTCATAAAAAGAGTTAGAAAGTGTTTTCTCTGTGTTCTGGAAGCAATTGTTTAAAATTGGAAACATCCATCTTTAAATATTTGGTAGCATCTATTGTCAAAAATATCCTAGCTTGGTGAGACTTTATGTTAATCTGGCTAGAAATTGGGCTGTATTTAACTTGTTCTGCAGTTGTAGGTTTTGGGGGCATCACATTTCTCTGTCATCCTTGTTTTCATTTCTCCTGTTGTCCTTAGACTTCCTTAAATTTCTTTCTTAGATTTTGTGTCTTGCAGCTCTTTTTGCTCTAATCCACTGCTATTATACTGAAGTCCTTCCTGATGGTGTGGTTAAGTTAGACACGAGGGAAGAGGGTGATAATCTAGTGACTATAGAGTTTCTTTCACTTTTCTCCCCAGAAGCAAAGATAGAAAGCCTAGAAGAGGCTGGGATAGGGGACATGCATTTGCCTGATTTGGGATACATCTCTGGTAAAGTCTTTTCTGGAGCAAAGGCCGTTCGTTGCTATGGAAGACACTTAGATTATTTCAAAATAGGTACATTTCCACTACCCTTGCCAGAGCCATAAGGACGTATTTGTTGACTCTCCACTCTGAGAATCTGGGGAGCTGGTGTGGTGCAGGGAAAAATCACAAATATGTGGACTTCTCTAAGACTACCATCCTCCAGCATTTTTTTTTTTCACTTCCATGCTAATCTGTGTTCAGCTTCTAGCATGCTGTTTAAATTATCATTATCCTATCAGTTTAGAGTTTCAGCAATTTCTGTTTCAGGTGAGCAGATCTCAGCCATGCCCTTTAGATTTGTATCTCCAGATTTATTAGTGGCTTTTTACCCTCAGTTCTCTGATGTGTCCAAGAAAAGTCATTACACTGAGTTTCTTCATGTTGTTGTTGTGAAGGCAGGAGTGACAACTTACAAGTCAATTAATTGTCAGCACGGAAGGCAGAAATTCTATGGTACGATTATTTTAGCCTTTAGCTAACTTTGTTCTGTTTCAATCTATAAATCTGTTCTTCTCTATATGTTACAGACATTTATGGCTGAAGAAAAAAATAAAGCTAAGAAGATAATTATAAATTTAAATATTTGAACCTACACTATATACTCTAACCACAGAGGTATTATTACCAGATTAATACTTCATTTTATAATAAGGACATGTGAGTGAAATTTGTTTCTATCCTTTTAAGACGTGCTGCTATTACCAGAAATTTAAAACATGGTCTTGGGTTGAATAGTGTCATCCATGGAAAATTTTCCATTTTGATATTTGCAATTTCAAAGTGACTGGCAAAATATGTATCAAGTAAAGATCCTGTCCCCATGAATAAACACTGACATCAAGAGTGCCCTCCACTTAAGCATTTTGCAGGGGACTTCGACTCAGTTATAAACACTTTTGTGTTCAGTTTTTTAAAGAGATTCATCCACTAAATAGAAACCTATATTCGACTCCCTCAAAGTTCTCTATCAAATCTAAGAGATGTGCTATTCCTACTTAATTTCATCTTGAAAATCTGTAATAATTAATTCTGGCATTTTGGATGGCTGAAACCTCCAACTTTACAGTTAATAGTGTGAAACCCCTTTCCCCAAAAGCTACATGACACATAATTATTTTACGTATTTAAAATTCAAATTGCTGTTATTTTAGAATTCTATAAAACTTCTTGTGATAATTAGAGATCTGTCTAGAACAAAGTGACTACATATCTAACTATCGGGTTTTGAAACTGGAAGAGTCTAGCAGGCAAGGAAATTGACAATGATTTCTTCCTCTGCATTTCCAAATCTATAGAATATGTCCTCTGAATATGGAAGCAGGCTTTAACAATGTCAGAAAAAAAGTTTGTCTTTACTGTTTCTTTACTGAATTTGACTTTCACAAAAACAAAACAAAACAAACAAACAAAAAAAAACAACAACAACAAACAGAAAAGGGATTTTGATGTCCAAAGTGTTTGCATAGTTCCTCTGCAATATTCATGATTTGAGATGCCTGACTTTGAATTCTGATTATTAGCTATGTGACTTTGGGCCAGTTACTTATTATTCTGTACCATGTTAATATTGAGATAATATATTACTTTGTAGTTTCTATAAGAGCTGAATTAATATGTCAGGTGATATGAATACTGTGAACATTGTCTATACAGATAGTGTTTGCTAATATTATTAGACTTTTGGTGTAATAATTCACAAAACATACTATCAAATGCACAACATAGTTTATTTACAAAGAGTTCCATAGAAGAAAATTGTTTTGGATTGTTAATAAAACAACAACAACAAACAAGAAAACAAAAATGAAAAAAAAGAAAACCCTGCAAGGAAACAATCTTATTTCAGGATATATCAAAATCGATATTGGGAGTCACTGCATAAAAAACAAAATTCATCAGTTTTCCTATGAAGTCCTTCCTCTATTTCTACACATAGTGATCTTCTTTTTTCTCACATCTTATTTTTGGAAATATGGTAAAATCTTTATTTTCTATTTGAGGTAGCAATTAAAATATTCAGCAATCAAGATATAACCTTATTCCCTCTGGTGTTTGTTTACTAGTCATAGTAGTATGTCCCAATCCCAAGCAGGCTCTCTGTCTCTCTCTCTCTCTCTCTGCCCTTTCCCCATGTGCTCTCTCTCTCTCCTTCTCTCTCAAAATAAATAAATAAACTTAAAAAAATAATGTATCTTATTTAATCCAATATATCACACATATGTAATTTAAAAAATCAAAATAAAAATTAATGAGATATTTGCATTCTTGTATCAAACAAGGTCTTCATAGACCACTATGCATTTTATGATTAAAAGCATATCTCGAATCAGACTGTTCATATTTTAAATGGCTCGGCAGGGTTTCAGTATGAACATACCATTCTAGAACATATTGTTGCTCAATCATGTAACAATGTTTGTGTATAATTTCAACAATAATAGAAGCAATCCCCAAGCCATGTCTGAATTTTAATCTGAACTTTAGCACATGTAAAATAAGAATAATTATTTTTTTAAGTTTATCTATTTTGAGAGAGAGAGAGAGAGAGAGTGCGTGCAAGTGAGGCACGGACAGAGACAGAAGGAGAGAGAGAATCCCAAGCAGGATCTATGCTGTGAGTGTAGATCCTGCTGTGGGGCTCTCCCAAACCTTGAGATCATGACCTGAACCAAAATCAGGTATCAGAGGCTCAACCAACTGAGCCACCCTGGCATCCCAAAATAACTTTTTTTTATCAACCTTTCATTGTACATAATTTTACCAAAATCATTTTATATTATTTATATACTAAGTAAGAAGAAAAGATTAATGGGGGATGCTAAATTTAAGAAACAAAATGTGTTACTATCTTTATATAATTAGACCTTACAGAAAATAGAACAATTGTGACACAGTCTTTCACTTGTAGTAACTTAAAATTAGAATATAGAGGGCATATATATTAAAATATATTAGATAAATGAATCAGGTATTACAAAGTAGTGGACTAAAAGTACAGTTCAAGTAAGAAGATCTTTGCCAAAAGGGAAGTTGGCAAGGTGAAAAAGTTTTGAACTTAAATTGAAACAGGGCTCCTTTTTCTACCTCTAATATTAAATCGATCTAGGTGCTGATCAGACTTGTGTATCTTTAGGGATTTTTGGTATTGGTTTACACTTGTAAAAGAAAAGACCTGACTGAATTATGTTGCTTGACATTTCCAGACAACTGAAAAATATTACGACTGATAATGTACAGCTCAGAGAAGCCCATCATGTGAGCACTTCATTTACCATAATGTAGACAAATGATCTGATCATATCTGATTACTTAAATTTTAAGTTTTGATGTTCATATGCAAAGTGTACTCTGGGTTTGAGGTTGTGGGAGAAAGGAGTCACATGTTTTGCATCTAAATTTCAATGTTATTTCCAAATAAGTGTTAGCAGGTATCCACTGAAAGTATTGAAAAAAGATGATTACTCTCATTTAAATTTAAGTCATTTGTACATTACAAAGTCAACTTCCTTAGAAATTTCATAACCACCCTATGGATGACGCGATTAAGTTGCACAGCATTTCCATTTCAAAGTATAAATTTTCAAATAAATATTTAAAACTAAGCATTTTCATAAGTTTGAGATCTTTTGCTCTTTTTGAAATAAAAATAAAGTCATTGGCAATAGCCTTACTTCTACTACTTTCTTAAAGTACATTATAGAATGGTATAAAATTGGCTCATAAGTATAGCTAGCATCACCTCATCCTAAAGAAAGCAGCCAATCAGATACCTCACAGTTGCTTTGCATGATTACTATCGGGGAATTAGAAGATTCTCTGGTATTTGTCCTTGATACAACATTTACACAGCTCTGGGAATTACATGTAAATTAGAAATCAATTGAAGTAAACAGCATGCTATTATTTAAAAACAAATACATAATTTCAGGGGTATAGGTATATGCATTAACTGCTTTAATGCATTAATGTTCAGAGAAAATAATTTGACTTTTAATTTCTAAAGCTCTAAAATTGAGAAAAATATTTTGCAACTTTATCAAAAAGATGAGCTACATGGAATGCATCGTAACATGATTCATCAGTCATGGCACGTCATATTTTATTTCAATTGGGCACATTTGTTCAACATAAAGAGATCAAGCAGAGAAAATAAATGACAAATATTTCTTCAGACACCATTTGACCCAGCAAGTGTTAGACTCTGCAGGCAAGTCACAGTGGCTGTAAATAATAGGGTTAATTGCAGGCTTTTTTCAGCTTCAAAAACTCAGTTACGCTCATCAAGAGAAAAACAACAAAGTTCGGCAGTGATATGTTAATAAGCAATTTCAATTTTGTTCATCATTACTGTTGTTTATCAAAACTAAAGCATGCTGCTGGAGGTGGGGGGATCCTTTAGTTTTGAACTCAGGGCCAAAGCAACCGATCTCAATGGATATATTTAGCACACAGAGATTGAATTCTCCACCCTCTGGTTTCCACTACTGGCTGTATATCAAAATACGTTTTAAAATTCACATCTTCAGTCCATCAACATTTGATTAAATGAGAATGTTTTCAGGTAGATCCATTGCTTCAGTATTTTTCAGAAATAACCTCCGATGATTCTTATGCGCATCTAAGTTGACAACCAATCGACTGTAACACCCTCTTCTTTCTTAAAATAACGTATTAGAGATCTTTGAGGCTGTGTAGTCAGCAAAGTATTATCAAAGTTTTCTTCACTATAAATTACTCAGTTTGATCTATTCTTAATCAAAAATGCCTAACAGCCCATTGGAGGTGCATACCAACTGCATGGTGAAACCAAGAATTCCATGAAAGATAGGTACTTTCAATATGCAAAGGTTTATTATTTCAAGCTACCATGTATCTTTTTTTTTTCTTTTAACACACTTTATTTGATTGAAGTGTAACTGACATACGACATCCTTGTAAGTTCCAGGTGTATGTCATGGTGATTCCATATTTGTATGGTGATAGATGGTGGTAACTAGACTTACCTTAGGGATAATTTTGCAATGTATAAAAATATCAAATTGCCACCATATACCTTGAAGGTTCATCTTTCAAAATATGAAAAGATAACAATGTGCTGTCTTCGCATACAATTTAAACATTATTGAAAAAAATTCTAATTGTTTTATTACATGAGCAAAAGATGACAGCAAAACACTGAAACAAAATTTGTTATCAACCAGCTATTGTGAAGAAAATTAGCGTTCGTCTCCTAACCAGTGTATTGGTTGTCAATAAGTATTGACAGAAGATAAAAGCCCACCTACAGGAGTCTGAATAATGGGCACAAACTTCTGCTGTGTCCCTCATTTTAGAAGCTTGCCTGTTGTGCAAACTTACGCAAAACCAGTAGCAAACAAACATGACATCTATAAAGAAAAGACTACACAAGAGATATGTAATTAAACAGAAGAAAGATATGCACCTTGGAAACCTCTACACCCTACCATGAGAACTCAGTATCCTAAGTCTGTTGATGGCATATATTCTAAGAATAAGACCTCTAATGAAATGACACAAAAATTAATCAAAAATCCATTTCCAAACTAGGCTACAATATGTATATTTCAATCTGATATGTTAACATATCTAATATAATCTATGCTTTGCCTTTCTTACTGTGTGTTTTTGCTGGCAGGTCCACTGGTAAGTGGAAGATTTGCTGAGATCCATGCCTTTGAGACCCCAGAGCTTTTGTATATAAAATGTGATAGAGGGGCACCTGGGTGGCTCAGTGGCTCAGGTCATGATCTCGCCATTCCTGAGTTAGAGCCCTGCGTCAGGCTCTTTGCCTATGGCTCAGGGCCTGGAGTCTATTTCAGATGCTGTGTCTCTTTTGCTCTCACTACCCCTCCCCTACTCATTCTGTCTCTTTCTGTCTCAAAAATAAACATTAATAAATAAATAAAAATAAATTAATTAATTAATTAATTTAAAAAATGTGATACAGTCTCTTACTAAACTTACTCAAATAATAGACACACAAAGCAAACCACAGAGAAAAATGAGGAAAAATGAATTCTTAACCTATAATTTATATAAATTAGATTAAATGAGTAAAGTGATCATTTCTCACCCTTAGTCTTAGTTAATGGTACAGTAGCATTGTTTGAATTATACATGTTGGAGATCATAGTGTCCTCTTTAAATCATTCATGTTTCTTAGCCTCACATGTAATTATACTCAAGTTCCATTTTTTTCTTGATTTTGTTTCTCTTCATTTTTAAGCTAACACCTTCCAGTCCCAAAGTCCAGGCATCCATGCATTCTTACATATTATTACATCAGCCTCTAAACTATTGCTTTCCTCTGGTATCTGCCTCAAATTGCTGTGACTCACATTTCCACCATTTTTTGTCGAAACATTGATCTAATTATAAACTCATCCTTAAGAAAACCACCATTTTCAGTTGTTTCCAAGTAAAGTATGAATTCCACCCATTTCAGATATTTTATTCTTTCATTTCCCAACTCCTTTTCAATCATATGCCATAGAACCAATTACATTGGACTCTTTAGGAGGCAAGATAACATAGTGATCAAATAATGGCTTAGATGGCTTAATTGCTTAATGACCAAAAAAGATGGGCTTTTAAATTAGCTGTGGTATTTGAGGGCTGACTCCATCACTTAACTTTCTCTGACTTTGGTGAAATTACTTCAGTGAAATCAAAATTATGATATTAACTATTACACAGTGATACTGTGAGTGCAAAATGCTTAATAAATATAAAATGGCTTCTTAGTACTTAATATTATTAGCTCTTAATCGTAGGTTGAATTGTGGTCTCCCAGAAAGGTATATTGAAGTCCTAACCCTCACTCAGCACCTCAGAACTGGACCTTATTTGGAAATAGAGTTGTTGCAGACGTAATTACTTAAGATGAGGACATATTGGTGTAGGGATGACTGGTATCCTTATAAGAAGATGACCATGTAAAGATGTAGAGATACAGGGGTAATGTCATGTGAAGATCGAGGCAGAGATTGGAGTGATGCACGTAGAGTGTAAGGAATGCCAAAGATTGCTGGCTGTTACTAGAAGCATGGAATAGCTTCTGTCTAAGGGCGCTCAAAACGCCAGTGTCAATACCCTGATTTTAGACTTCCAGACTCCAGAACTGTTTGAAGACACTCCATTGGTGGCATTTTTGATGGCAGCCCTAGGAAGCTAATACATTTTATTATTTCAAGTTTATTACTTATATTCTCTTATCTTTACTCCTTTGTTTCTGCTTTACTAGTTGTGCTTTTCAGGACTTGATTCTTATTTATGGCTTAAGCTCAGTTCTCTAATGTCTGTATTTCTACCATCCAATCCCTACTCCTAACTATTAACTCATAAGTACCTTTGTTACAGTATTTATAATAATTTTGCTTATTTATGTATATTCCCTTTTTCTGGAATATAAACTCCAAATATTCAGAAACTAGAATTTATCTACTTTTTATTCTTTGTTGGCCCTGTGTCTTTCACATGTAGAAGTGCATGTAGAAGTTCACGAAACATTTTTGAATTAGAATTGCTTTTAGTAGTTGGGGCACCTGGTTGGCTCAGTTGGTTAAGTGACTGACCCTCGATCTTGGCTCAGGTTATGATCTCAGGGTTCCTGAGATCCAGCCCTGCATCTGGCTGTGTGCTAACATCAAGGAGCCTGCTTGGGATTCTGTCTTCATCTCTCTCTGCCCCTCCCCAGCTCATGCTTTCTTTCTCTTCTCTCAAAATAAATAAATTTAAAAAAAAAAGAATTTCTTTTAGTGAATATGACAATGACAGAGTATCGTTTCTAGACAATCTTTGTAATGATAATTCTAAAACTCCTAAAGACATTGAAAACTTTTTAGAATATGTTGGACAAATGGTGCAAATGAATTTTATAATATGCAATTTAGAATAAGGCTACAAGGTAGATACACTGCATCATTAAACTTAACATTAACTATTTTTTGTTAGAATATTTGTTTGCTGATTAGAAAAACATAAAACTCCTAAAGATTTCTTTTTTAAAGGAACATATTATTTGAAAGTAAGATTATGATCCAGTTCAACATTTTATACAGCAAATTTAAAAATTGTTAAATTAGTAGAAACTTGAAAAAGTATTTAAAATTGGAATGTCACCATCAAAATTCACCTTTGTATCTTATTCTTACACTCAATGACAAAATACAAGCTCAAAGCTTTTTAGCATTTCTTGTTGTTTAACTGAAAGCACAGTCTCTAGCATATTCTATATCTAGTGCTTATTTTACCAAATCTCATTAGATGAATATATCCTCATTCTTTAATCATCAACGCTACAATTTTTAAACATTTATTCATTTTGAGAGAGAGAGAGAGAGAGAGAGAGAGAGAGAGAGCTGGGAAAGGGGCAGAGAGAGGGAGAGAGAGAATTCCAAACAGGCTCCACGCTATCAGCACAAGGACCCATGTGGGGCTCAATCTCATGAAGCATGAGATCATGTCCTGAGCAGAAATCAAGTCACTTAATTCACTGAACCACTCAGGTGCCTCGAAAGTGCTGTGTTTTTAATTTCAGCAGTAAGATCCTTTCAGGCAGGTCTAAAACCTGGGTGGCAAAGAAAAAAGGTCAGCTTCGATGTACTCAACTTTACAGTAAACACCCAGGAATGTGCTGAGGTTAAGATAAAACAAATTACACCAGAAGAGTTGGGATTTTGACAGAATTTGTGAAGGCTTGAAAGCCAGAGAAACTTGCACCTCTAGTCAGGAAGCTGCTTTGTGTGTGGTTCGTTGAAACTAAATATTCCACTTTGCTTGTGTCCCTTAGCATTCTTCTGTCAATTTTCTCATCTACTTGTGACAATCCTACATTTTATAATTTGTTGTACTTCATCATAGAAACAGACTTTGTCATATAGTATCTCATATAAGGTTTGGCATGGAATTTAATTTTTATTTGAAAAACAAACCAAAATGTAGGGTTTTTTTTTTGTTATTAAAAAGTGTTTGATAAGAAAAATAAACCTCTCAAATAAGAAAAGAAAATGGGAAAGGAAAAGGCATATGCTTGGGGATAGGAGGTAATCAGTAGGTGCTGCACAAAAACAAAATACGTGAAATTCACTTCACCGCCTCATGGTTTTTACCTTAAGCTGTCTTCACTGTGAACAATCATCTCATGTGATACCTTTGGAAAAGAGTTTGCTCTGGTTAGGTTTTCTGTGTATAAAATATCAATAGCCAAAGGTGGATCTATAGAATCACCTCACCCCTTACACATAAAAGTCTACAGAATAAAAATCATTCATTGTTTTTCTTTTTTTTAAAGCAGGTCAAATCAGTTTTTTGAGTGTGTGTGTGTGTGTGTGTGTGTGCGCGCGCACGCGCGCGCGCCTGTGTATGTCTTTGTTTAATCACAGTAATAATTACAGTGGTATTAGGTAAATATTAGCAGCTGTGTTTTCGTATTATTGCAGTTTAAGATGGAGAAACACCCACACCAGTAGAAGCCTTGTAGAATATTAAACTGTATTTAAAATGTCCATGCTATAGAGTTAAAAGAGAAATGTTAAGAGCATAATAAAATCATGACTCTCATAAAGATATAAAATAAACATATCACAGGTTTTATTTAATTTATTAAATAAAGAGGGAATAGAACAAGCAGAAGGTATTTATACCCTGAGTATAGGTTATATTTACACGGATATAATTAAATGGTTTATGTAGCACCTGCAAATCATGCTTTATAGTTGGTCAAAAGTTTCACTGGGATAGGCACTATGAAAAACTGAAAAATTGAAAATGAGGTCTGGAGGTTATATTGATATTATACTGATAAAATTTAGTGCCCACTAGTAATTGCGGTAAAAATGTTAAGGAGAAATTCATGGTCTGCTTACAAAGTTGGATAGCGTTTTTATTTGCTTCTAGAACTCACTCTTCAGGATTAATGAAGGCTCTTATCTGTTCAGTCTCTTCAACCAACATATCTCATACTTCTTATTTAACACAACCTAAAACTCTGCTGAGGAAATTACCTCTCTGCCTCCCTTCCAGGTGGAGTTTGTTCTTCCATACTTTGGGTACCATGCACAAGGTATGGTAAATGCTCTCGTCAGTTCTTCAGTATCTTCCATGCTGCTTATCTTTGATGAATTTTTAAAATATTTATCCACTTTTGAGAGAGAGTGTGTGCGCAGGGGAGGGGCAGAGAGAGAGAGGGGGACAGTGGATCCAAAGCGGGCTCTGCACCGATAGCAGCAAGCCGGATACGGGACTTGAACTCACAAACCGTGAGATCATGACCTGAGCCAAAGTCGGATGCTCAACTGACTGAGTCATCCAGATGCTCCTCTCTGATGTATTTTTTAAAATCCTTTGCTCATTTAAGTCCCATGCCATGGGAATAAAATGCCTCTATCCCAGTGTACCAACAGTATCTACTATTTTACTGAAAATGTTGCCCTGTAGGTTGTAGTATTAATATATTGATCTTGTCAACCCACCCAAAAGTATGGATTCTCAATTTCTTGACTTACCAATAACAGTTTATTACCCATAAATCCTTTCAGTTACCTACACCCTAGGATTTAGCACCTGCAAATGTAAGACTAGTGGGTGAATACATTCAGACATTCTTCTTTCAACAAAACTTTTCGTAACAACTTTCTCTCTATTTGTAATCTCCTAATTTTTTCCCCTTTACCATGCTGGATCCCCAAGTGCGTCATGTGTCTCTGGTTTTATCTAGCACTCGCCACCTTGTTATGATAGATTTTTCTAACACTAAGAGTGACCAACCATCACAGCTTACTTTGAACTAAGAGGTTTGTGTGAACACAGGACTTTCAGTGCTAACACAAGGACAGTCCCAGCAAAACCAGGGCAGTAGATCACATTACTCCATTACTGTAGTCTCTTACTCTGGTTCTACCAGCCTGGTTAAGACCATAACCTAATCCACTGGAAAAAATCTCTCAGTTGGTTAGACTCACACCACTATAGACTCATAGTTTGTCTTTAACACCACCCAAGAATCCAATATTATTTATGTCAACGACACTTCTTTATATTGTCTCTTTATACCTCACTTTGCCCTCCCCCTATTTCCCCGAAAAAACAAATTCATTAAACTTACTTCCAATAGACCTAAATTTCTATCTGTAACACTTCCATCACCTTTTATTTATAATGGAAGAGGAATCATTTCTTATCCAAAGCTAATCCCCTGATTTATAGTCTGAGTTGGTTTCGTTCTGCCCCTTTCAATTGTACCTCCAATTGGCCTCCAAATCTGATTCATTCTTGCTCTAGAATATCCCTGATGCTGTTCCATTTTTTAATGTAGCCATATCTTAATTTTTTAACATTTATTTATTTTTTTTAATTTTTTTTAACATTTATTTATTTTTGAGACAGAGAGAGACAGAGCATGAATGGGGGAGGGTCAGAGAGAGGGAGACACACAATCCGAAACAGGATCCAGGCTCTGAGCTGTCAGCACAGAGCCCGACGCGGGGCTCAAATTCATGGACCGCGAGATCGTGACCTGAGCCGAAGTCGGCCGCTCAACCGACTGAGCCACCCAGGCGCCCCAAACATTTATTTATTTTTGAGACAGGGAGAGACCGAGCATGAATGGGGGAGGGTCAGAGAGAGAGAGAGACACAGAATCTGAAACAGGCGCCAGGCTCTGAGCTGTCAGCACAGAGCCCGACGCGGGGCTCAAACTCACGGACTGCGAGATCATGACCTGAGTCAAAGTCGGTCGCTTAACCGACTGAACCACCCAGGCGCCCCAATGTATCCATATCTTAACCATTATGGTAGCTTTATAACTAGTCATATGTCTGTAATGTATCTACCGTCCAGGTGACTTAGGGCACTAAACTCAAGTGATCTTTGGAAAATACAAACTGATTATATTCTTCTTCTTGAATCAAAATGATTCAAAGACTTTTAATTATGCTTAGCATAACACTGCAAAACATTAATATGATCTGCCAAGTCCTACATCATCTGGACTAAGACTCCTTGTCCAGTTTGATTTCTTCCCCTTTTATTTATTTATTCATTTATTTATTTATTTTTATGTTTTTATTTATTTTTGAGACAGAAACAGAGCATGAGCAGGGGAGGGGCAGAGAGAGAGGGAGACACAGAATCTGAAGCAGGCTCCAGGCTCTGAGCTGTCAGCACAGAGCCTGACATGGGGCTCGAACTCACAGACTGTGAGATCATGACCTGAGCTGAAGTTGGACGCCCAACCAACTGAGCCACCCAGGCACCCCAATTTCTTTCCCTTTTAATTTTTTTTTTTCAACGTTTTTTTATTTATTTTTGGGACAGAGAGAGACAGAGCATGAACGGGGGAGGGGCAGAGAGAGAGGGAGACACAGAATCGGAAACAGGCTCCAGGCTCCGAGCCATCAGCCCAGAGCCTGACGCGGGGCTCGAACTCACGGACCGCGAGATCGTGACCTGGCTGAAGTCGGACGCTTAACCGACTGCGCCACCCAGGCGCCCCTCTTTCCCTTTTAAATTGTACTCCACACATGCTAAACTTTTCTTGTATTACTTGGAACAAGTGTGTTGATATTTTACTTGGAGATTTCCCATATATTGTTCCTTTCAGCAGTCCCTCTTCAGTACCTGTTATTCATTCTTCAGATTATGACTTATATATTACCTTTTAGGACTCTTTCTTGGAGTCATAGACTGGTTAAGAATGTCTGTTGCTTGGTTTCATGTACTTCCCTATCAGAGCACCTGCCACAAGCTCAAAGTCTGTCTTCCTTACTTGACTATGGATTACCCAAGGAATCTTGCCTTTCCTTTTTACATTGTATCCAAGGCAACGAGCTCAGTGCTTGGGACATAGTAAATGAGCAGTATGCATTTACAAATAAAGTAAATCAGTAAACTTAATATTACAAATTCTCTTGTAGTATTGGTTGTATTTGTTATCAGAAATATATTATAATAAGTCATTATAATATATTATTTTAAGAGAGGAAGAAAGCATGAGCAATTGGGGGTGGGTTTGGGGTGAGAGAGAGACAATCCCAAGCAGGCTCCGCAGTCAGCGTGGAGCCTGCTGCAGGGTTCAGACTCACAAACCCTGAGATCATGATCTGAGCTGAAATCAAGAGCCAGATGCTTAACCAACTGAACCATCCAGGGGCTCCATCCTGTTTTACTTGTTGTTGTATCTAAACTAACCCATAATTAAAGATCAGAATTGTTATTATTACTTTATCAACAGCAAGCTTTCTTAACTAGTTTTATTTCCCATTGCTAATTCCATTACATTCCAAACTCTTTTTACTCACCTTTGATTTTGGACGTACCTTTAGCTGGTTAGTAGGTAGGAGTGGTATCATTATTTAGCCTTTGTATCCTTCCCTCCTTTTTAAGAAGATGTTAACACTGTAATGTTTCCATGATATTCTAAGTTCTTTTAACATAGATTTAAGATTTTTATTTTAAAAATAAATGGACAAGAGTGTAAGAATGAGATACTTAAAGTTAGTATCCCAAAGAAACTCAGCAAATCTTATATATACATGTATGTATACATCTATACATATGTTATTATAGACAATCTATAAAATGGAAGAGCTATAGGGAATTTATTGTGTCCTCTATTTTTAACTTTTTATTTATTCAACTATCTTAGTTAAAAAAAAATTACCTTGTAAATATTGTCTATGGAATGTATAAACATTTGAATTTAGCAGCAGAAACTTGCCATAGGAAACTTAAACTCATACACAACTCATACAATATACACACCATGACATTTTAATTCCATAATATTTGAAGTGCGCAGGAATACAACCTCTTGAGTTACGATTTTGGCAATCAAAATTTTCAGTTGAGTGTAGGAACACATCTTTTTGAGTTATGAATTTTGCAATCAAAATTTTCAAGTGATATTTGGTGTAGCAACAAGAAACAGGGAGGCACTTTAATAGCTTAGAAAGATTTCTACCTTGGGTAGTTTTAACTGTGCCATTTGTTAGCTTGGTGACATTGAACAAAATACTTAATCCTATTTTGTTTTTCATTTTCCATCTATAAAATGAGGGGTAACCACAAGTGTTTGATGAACCTTAGTTACTATTTTTTTTACAAAGATCAAGTTAATATGAAGTAGTATATGATAAAATAATGAATGATAAGCTGCTTATAAGCTGTTGGTTACAACTTCTATGGAGCTTCCTCCTTCCTGCTACAGATCTGCTGTATGTCAGGCAATTCCTGGCAGGCTTCTGGCAATGAGAGGTGGAGCAGCTTAATGGGGTTTATTGTACGGAGGGATAGCCTTTGGGACCCCACATTTATGGTGAATATATCTCTACTCCATAGCCCATGTGGAACACATTCTGCATGTGGTTTCTGGTATTGTGATGCCTATGCAGAAAAATCTGATGTTCCAAGTTCCTGGGGTTAGGAAACGCTCTCATGGCAGAAGTAACTGCAAGAGTAATTAATTCTTTGGGTTTTGCCTTCTTTTGTACTTCGGGCAGAAATTTTATTTTACCATCTCTTCAATTAATTTTAGTGGTTTTCAGTGGAACAGGTGGCCCTAATATCTATTCTATTTTATTGAACACAATACACAGAGCAACCATCCAGCCATATTCCTGGATATGGAAGGATCTGTGTATGTCTTAACTTTTATTTTATATTCCAGAAGTAACATGTGCTTTGAGGGCTGAAGTAAAAGACATATTTCAATAAAGTGCCATGTAGAAATTAGAAATAATTAATTCCTTAAGTTATCTAATCACAAATGGATCTTATTTTTAAGATTCTGCCTTAGTGAGGCACCTGGATGACCCAGCTGGTTGAGCATCTGATTCTTGATTTTAGCTCATGTCATGATCTCATAGTTCATGAGCACAAGCATCGTGTCAGACTCTGCATGGGCAGTATGGAACCTGCTTGGGATTTTCTATCCCTCCCTCTGACTCTTGCCCCTTCCCTGCTCATGTGTGCACCTTCTCTCTCTCGCAAAATAAATAAACTTAAAAATAATAAAATAAAGGGGCTCCTGGGTGGCTCAGTCGGTTGAGCGGCCAACTTCGGCTCAGGTCATGATCTCACGGTCCGTGAGTTCGAGCCCCGCGTGGGGCTCTGTGCTGACAGCTCAGAGCCTGGAGCCTGCTTCAGATTCTGTGTCTCCCTCTCTCTCTGCCCCTCCCCTGTTCATGCTCTGTCTCTCTCTGTCTCAAAAATAAATAAACGTTAAAAACATTTTTTTAAATAAAATGAAATAAAATAAAATAAAATAAAATAAAATAAAATAAAATTCAGCCTTACAATGACAGTGCTGCTACCGATACGGTTTTAGTAATTCAAAATATCACTGAATAAGATTCCGGTTCTCATAAGCCTTACCTTCTCCTGGAAGGAAACAATAAACAAGGAAACAAATATATAATCATTATTTTTATACAGAAAAAAATGCTTTGAAGAAAATTAGGGCATTTTAATGGAAAATGACTAGAGGAAGAGGCTATCTAGTTTAGACCGGGCAAATACGTAATTTGTGAGCTAAGTGTAAAAAAGGAGTTAATGAAGTGAACATCTTAAGTCAAGTAGAAAACCCTGAAGCTGCTGTTTGTACTAGAAGATTAGACAGAGAGTAAGCAGGCTGGAATGCAGGGAGTTAGGGGGGAGAGTACAAGTTGAGAAGTGTTTAAGGACCACTGCATTTAGTGCTTTATAGACTATCTTAAGAAATTTAGTTTTGATTCCAATTGCAATGGATTGTTTCAAGCAGACAGGTTATCCAGATTTGACTTAGGATAAAAAAAAAAAAAAAAGAAAACATTTTCACTCTTATGTGGAAAATGGATTGTAAAGAAGAAAGACACTAGTCTTTGGGCTGCTTCTGGCCAGAAAGGAAAAGGGCTTAACATGAAGCATTATCAGTGGTTGTCTTTTCAATAGGAAAAAAAAACATATTTGAAAAAATAAATATTAAACAAATAGAATCCATGAGAATTCTGTGCAGATTATGTGTAAAGAAGTTTATGTGGTTCCCTGATTTTTGGCTTGAATGATTGGTTTGAAATGCAATACCATTTCTGTGAAAGAGACAGCATGAAAGTAGACGTATAGAGATGATGGAATTGTTTCAAAATTGGGTTTGAGTTGTGTACTGAACATCTAAGGCATTTCAATATGGAGAAGCAGCCTGTCTTGGTAGGAAAAACATGTATTTGTAATCAGACTAAGATTTTAATTATGGCTTTGCAGTTTACAAACTGTGAAAAGTTAAAAAAGTTAAATTCTTTGATTCTCAACATTCTTTCCCAGTAAAGAGGGTTATTAATACAAAATACTGAGTTTATCTGAAAATTATAGATTACATAGTGCTAAAGGTTACTTGGAATTTGGAAGCTGTCTTATATCATCATTAACATATGTGGTTTGTATAGTGGGAGGAAAAATTATAGATACCATTTGGGGGAGATTTTACATATAGTTTTTTTAATCTATGAATTTGAATGAAATATAATACAAGAACTAAGGGGAAAATGATATGATGGAAAGGAAGAAGGCATCAAGGGGGCCAGTAAATGGTGGTGGGTAAAGTTGATGCTGAATATGGAAAAGATCTCATAAAGGAGACGTTGGGAAGTTGGAGGGAGGGGAAGCAGGAAGAGGGAGTTTAGGATGGAAACTATAGTCAGTTGTAGATGCAAAGGGAATAGAGAAGTCTCAGTGAGTGATAATAATAATGTCAGTCATCATTAACCTGGTCAGCAGTTGCGTCATTGGAGACAGAAAGCTTGGAGAAGAAGGAACACCTTTTCTATTCAGAGAGGTGTAATAACATAATAATATGGGGACACACGGGTGGCTCAGTGAGTTGAACGTCTGACTCTTGATTTCAACTCAGGACATGATCTCATGGTTTGTGAGATGGGGCTCCACATCGGGCTCTGCACTCATAGCACACAATCTGTTTGGGATGATCTTTCTCCCTCTCTCTGCCCCTTCCTCCTTTGCACTCTTTCTCTAAAAAGAAAAAAATAAAAATAAATAAATAAATAAATAAATAATAAATAAATAAAATAGTATGAGCATATAGCTTTTCATTCATAGAAACAAAGTTGCAATAAATATTTTCTTACGTACAACACAAAATCATGTACGTAGAGTGAGGGTGAAAAGGTTTGGGTAGGGCATTTGATGAAGGAAATGACAGTTGGAATAAAACTATCAAGTGTACAACTTCTCCAAAATCACTTGTTGACAAGAACAGCAAAAGTCCTAGAAGGATTATTGGAAAACATTTGCTTTCTTAAAAAAAAAAAAAAAATCTGGCGCTATATTCTTATGTCATTGTCAGTAAGAATATGAAATTAAGGTACACTAAAACTATATTAAAATTAAATGTAATTCAGCATCTTCCATAGACTAAATTGTGACATACACGTTTTACCAAAAATGATCTACTTAAAAAGAAAGACTATTTTTATATATTGCTGAACTTGAAGACATGCTGTTTTATTAATTAGTGTACAAGAAATTGTTAGGTTACATGATTATGTTCAATTAAGTATAATGAATATAATTAATGTAGTTGCTGTTTTAGGTTTTTGAGTTAATAGTGCCATTAAATGCTGCTGTTTTTGTTGTGATACTGATTATTGTTATAATAGAATACCAAACTTTGAAATGAAAGGAAAGCTAAAAGTTTGGCTATAGCAGTGTGTGCGTGTGTGTGTGTGTGTGTGTGTGTGTTTAATTTATGTTGTCATTTAAACCCAGATCATAACTTAAACACATTATGCAATAATTAGCTTTTTAAGTCATTACATTAACTACTTAAAAACATTTTTATCTATTTAGAAAGAATATTTTCACGTTAAAAAATAGCTGTCAAATTACAACTGGAAGATGAGTATACATGCCTGTTAATTATCTGAAATGAGAAAACATATTCATTTAGTTCCTAGGCAAGTATGTTAAGCATCTTCAACATGTCAACTTTTTAAAATAAGGTTATTTTTCTTTATCAAATTCTTCAATAATTTACTTTTATGTAAAAACAATTTCCATAATATTCACCATCAATAACAATGCACAATTAAATTTTAATACTATTTGTAGTTTCTTTTCACACCTACTCGTTCTACAGGAGATAGAAATGAATATTTAAATATGAATAAATGAAAATCCTCCTTTTACATTTAAGCAGTGATATAAAAAAACATGTGTGTAATATGCATTTCTTGGATTATTTATAGTTTAAAGATCATAATTAAATAGGATGTTCTTAACATAAATTAGAAATGTGCCATTGATTCTAAGCTATAGCTATATTAATCACACTGAAAAAATGTGAGGGAATACTTATTAAAATTATATATGTTCTCATTTTAGATATGAAAATGTATAATTTCATGTGTTTTATTTGTGTCATTTTAGTCACATAGCCTCCTGGACACTTGGCTTCTGCTATGTGAGTTAACTGAAAGTTCCTACTTAAGATGTGAAAGAATGAGACCCCAAAAATATTTTACTTAGTTTTAAAATCATTTTACACAGTTTTTGTGGTAGTAAACATTTGTGGTGTTTTTCCCTCCAATAATGTAGCATTTTGATGTTTGAGGTTTATAAGTGGTATCATAGCATGCAATTTCCCAATTTATTTGCTGAAAAATGGAGTTGACTCTCCTGTGTGTTGGGTGTTGAGAATGGGTCTGGAGTTATAATTTATCAATCATGTATTTCTTTCTCTGTTGGGATAAATATGAGGTTTCTGTTAGTTTTCTCTCAGCAAAAAGATCAGATTAAATATGGTTGAGGTTTATTTTTTTGTGTTTATTTTTGAGAGAGCAAGAGAGAGACAGCATGAGAGGTTGGGGCAGAGAGAGAGAGGGAGAGAGAGAATGCCAAGCAGGCTCCTCAATGCCAATGCAGAGCCTGACCTGGAACTTGAACACAAACCATGAGATCATGACCTTGAATTGCAATCAAGAGTCAGATGCTCAACCCACTGAGCCATCCAGGTGCCCCTGGTTGAGATATCTTAATTCAAAAGACATTAGTGCAGAATTTTGAAAGGGCATTGTATTCAAAATCAGTTGACATTATTGATATTTAAGGCCCAGTTCTGCTCTTTCTCACTGAAAAACACTTATTTTGTTCTACTTTTTCATATTAGTTGACAAGGTTAATCCAAATTATGTTCTTTTAATGCCTTCAGGTGGGGCTGCTGCTCAGTGGTTTCCCACTTCATAAATGCTGAGGTGCCATTGAAAACCTAATCTACTCACAGGACCTGGTTCTGAGTGTAACTCACAAGGGAGTAGGCAACAGACCCAAGAACTAAGTTTTAAAATTTCGAGTGCCGATTAAGTCAGAATAGGTTGACTTTCAAATATTATTAGCAGATTGAATTGACTGATTCCCTGAATTCGCTCACTTGTAAAACTTTTTTAGGCCTTTTTCTGTGTATGTGAAAAGAATTAAAGTTATTGATTCAGTTTTTTTTACTGTTTAGTGCTATTCAAGCTTTTATTTTTCTTGAGTCAGCTTTAGAAAGTTATAATTCATCAGATTATTTTCTGTTTAAATTTTCTTCAACAAAAAAATTTTATCGTTTTTTTTTTAAAATATATGCAGCATGTGTAGCTATACCTATTTTTTAAACATATATTTCTGTGCTGTTTTTAGGATTTCTATTAATGTTGTCATACATTTATCAAATTTCTTTTATTTTTTAATTTTAGTTAACTTTTTTTTTGTATAGCACTTTGTTTACAAACTACTTCCACATTTTTAAAGTTTTAATTTAAATTCCAGTTAGTTAACATACAGTGTGATATTAGCACCCAGTGCTCATCACAACAAATGCACTGTCCATCCACATCATTGCAAATGGCAAGATTTTATTCTTTTTTATGGGTAAGTAATACTCCTATATATGTATATATAATTCCTTATCTATTCATCAGATGATGGATAGTAGGGCTGTTTCCATAATTTGACTATTGTAGATAGCCAAACCTCCATGCTGCTATAAACGTCTGAGTGCAAATATCCCTTTGAATTAGTATTTTTGTATTCTTTGAGTAAATACCTAATAGTGCAATTGCTGGATCATAGGGTAGTTCTATTTTTAACTTTTTGAAGAAAATCCATACTATTTTCCACAGTGGTTGCCCCATTTTGCATTTCCACCAACAGTTCAAGAGGATTCCCCCTTTTCTAAATCCTTGCCAAAACCTGTTGTTTCTTGTGTTGTTTTTCATCATTCTGACAGGAGCAAAGTTATATCTTACTGTAGCTTTGATTTGAATTCCTTTGATGATCAGTGATGTTTGAGCATCTTTTCATGTCTGTTAGCCATCTGTATGTCTTCTTTGGAAAAATGCCTATTCATGTCTTCTGCCCATTTTTAATTGGATTATCTGGTTTTAGGGTGTTGCATTTGATAAATTCATCCAAATTGGCAAAGAAGAAGTAAAACTGTCACTATCTGCAGAAGACATTATTCTGTAGATAGAGAACCCAAAAGACTACCAATAAACTGCCAGAAACGACTCAAGAATTCAGCAAAGTTGCAGGATACAAAATCGACCTATAGAAACCTATTGCATTTCTATATACCAATAATGAAACAAAGTAAAGAGAAATTAAGGAATCAATCCCATTTACAATTAGACCAAAACCAATAAGAGGTGAAAGACTTATATCCTGAAAAGTATAAAATACTGATAAAGAAATTGTAGGTGATAGAAAGAAATGGAAAGATATTTGTTCCATACTCGTGAATTAGAAGAACAAATTATTGTTAAAATGTTTATACTATCCAAAGCAATCAACACATTTAATGCAATCCCTATAAAACTATCAACAGCATTTTTCACAGAGATAGAACAAATTTGTTTTAAAATATGATTCAGGGCACCCGGCTGGCTCAGTTGGTGAAGCGTCCAATTCCTGACTTTGGCTCAGGTCACGATCTCACAGTCATGACATCCAACCCCACATTGGGTACTCTGCAATGAGTGTGGAACCTACTTGGGATTCTCACCCTTCCTCTCTGCCTCTCCCCTGCTCGTGCCCATTCTCTCTCTCACAAAATCAATAAAGAAACATTTAAGAAAATAAAACATGTGTCAATTTTGTCTTGTTGAACCTCTTTACTGTATATTTATCATATTTAAATATATCATTCATGTTATTGTTTATCATTTGTATTCCGTTAAATAGTGTTCTCAATTATTCTATTCTCATTTCTACTTCATTTATATTTTTTCTTATTTCTTTCCTAACTTCCAAATTATTAAAGTGTGTTTTATTTATTTTTCAAAGAGAGACAGACTGCAAGCAGGGGAGGGGCAGAGAGAGAGGGGGACACAGAATCCGCAGCAGGCTCCAGGCTCCGATCTGTCAGCACAGAGCCCAATGCAAGGCTTGAACCCATGAACTATGAGATCACAACCTGAGTCAAACTCGGACGCTCGGCTGACTGAGCCACCCAGGCACCCCTCTCACTTCCAAATTTTTTAACTTTAACCTTTTATATATTTAATATAAGCATATTATGTAAATTTCCTTCTATGTCTAAATTTAGGTTCATTCTATGAGTTTTCATAAATATTGGCACTTTTGATTTCATTGGGCAGTGGATGGGAATTTTTAAATGTTTATATCATCATTTTCAACATAATTGCACGTTTGCACAATCCTAAGAAAATATGTTACATGTAATGCAGAATCTATGAAATTTGCTTTATATCACATTTCACTGATTTTCTCAAATGTACTATACTATAGGTGTATTTTCCAATTGAGTACAGAAAAAAAAATACACACACACATTGAATGAAACGTTTTCTTAAAATCTTCTATATATTACAAATTAATAATCTAGGTATATTTATGTCCTTTAATTTGCTGATTTTAACATAATCTTAAATTTGTGGAATTGTTAATTTTTCTATTTTAATTTGTTAATTTTTGGTGTTTTGAATTACTATTAGATGTACAAATATATTTCCCTTTGGAATTATGCCTCTATCCATTATGTAGCAAACTTTCTTATTTTTGGCTATTTGAATACATATCAGCTTTAATTTGGTTGATATTGCCCTTCCTATCTTTTTTGTCTCTCCCCACATATTTCTCTATATACATGTATATGTATAACTCTATGTATTTATATTCTATGTATATATATAGAAAAAGAGTAATACACAAACACAGACACAATGAGATAAATAAATATATGCATAAATATTCATATACATTGGGTATTATCGAAGTATAATTTGTACATGATAAAATAAAATCTTAAATGTATAGCTTGATAATTACATATGAATTTTCATATATGTATATATTATGTAACAACCAACCAAATAAAAAACAGAAAATTTCTTTATTGCAAAATGTTATTACACGTATCCATAACTTGTTCTTTACTACTGCTTAATATTCTTTTGTATGAATTTAGGCCCATTGTTCCATTTTCCATGTAAAGGACATTAGTGCTATTCCTGGGTTTTGGCTATGATCAGTAAAGCTACTATAAACCTTGTTGTACATGTATTTTTGTGGCCATAGGTTCTCATATCTCCAGAAGCAGAATTGATGGATTCTTGGGTACATGTATTTTTAACTTTAGTAGCAAATTCTGAAAAGTTTAAATGTGTGTTTAACAACATTAATTTATTTTTGTATGCATTAAACTTTATATTTAAAGTGTATAATCTGGTAAGTTTTGTCATATGTATACAGCCATGAAACCATACCATAATAAAGAGAATATACCTATAACCCTTCCTGCCCAAATACCTTTCTCTCTTGCTCCTCTGAAATCTTGTTCCCTGGATCACTCGGGTAAATAAATAATAGTAGTATGTCTGTGTTATATCATACATGTATGTTTAACTGTTGAACTAAAAAAATATTTTCCAAACAATTCCGAAGAATATGTAAAATTTCCAGTTGTTCCACATTCTTTTTAAAATTTTTTAATGTTTATTTATTTTTGAGAGAGAGAGAGAGAGAGAGAGAGAGAGGAAGAGAAGCAGTGGGGAAGGGGCAGAGAGAGAGGGAGACAGAATCTGAAGCAGGCTCCATACTCTGAGCTCTCAGCACAGAACCTGATTCAGGGCTCAAACTCACAAACCATGAGATCATGACCTGATCCGAAGTCAGACATTTAATTGACTGAGCCGCCCAGGTGCTCCCAATTGTTCCACATTCTTACAACACTTGGCATGATTACATATTTTAATTTTAGATCTCTAATAGGTATCTAATAGTGTCTCATTGTGATTTTAATTTATATTTCTTTCATGAATAATGCCAATGTGACTTTAGTGTTTTATACCTACCAACCATGTATGAGAGTTTCATCGGGGATTGTAAATAGATTTGATTTTCCAATTTGTATGAGTATCTAGTTGTTTTTGACTGTGATTTAATTTGTGTTTTGAGGAATAATAATGTTTGACAATTTTTCATGTGCTAATAGTCTAATTGAATATTCTACTTTAGCAGAGAATTTTAGAAACTTTTGCTCATTTTTTTAATTGGGTCATTTGCTTTTTCTTGTTAATTTTTAAAGTTTATGTATTCTGAATATGAAATTTTTGCAGATATTAGAATTTCAGGAATTTTCTTCCATTCTGTGGCTTACCTTGTTACTTTTTTAGTAGTGTGCTTAATAAGCAGATTTTAAATAATTTTGATAAAGTCAAAGTTGTCATTTTTTTCCTGGTCACACTTGCCATCTCCTGTTTAAGAAATCTTGGTCTGACACTAGGTCATGTTTATATTCTGCAGTGTTTCTTTCTGGAAGCTTCATAGTTTACCTTCATATTTAGGTTTTATCTTGAATTAATTTTAGAATATTGAGCGGTAGGAGTCAAGGTTAATGCGGTTCATTCTGGATTTCCAATTGGTGCAGCACCATTTATTGAAACTATGTTCCTTCCCCCAATGAATTGTTTGGATGCCTTTGTTAAGTGGCCATAGAAGTGAAGGTCTATTGTGCTCTGTTCTACTCCATTGATGTGTCTTTTTTTTTAGGCATTGTTCTTTTTATTTAGATCATCAAATATATTTGTGTAGTAGTGCTTACAATATCCTTTTGTGCTGTTTTGTTTGTTTTGTTTTGTTTGTTTTGTTTTGTTTTGTTTTAGGATTTGTTGATGTGTCCCTTTCTTTACTATTTGGTAAATTGTTTTATGCTATTTTACTTACTTGGTCAAAATTGCTAAAGAGTTATATTTTATAACTGTTTCAAAAATAGATTTTTTGATTTATTTATTTGATCTACTTTATATCTGTTTTCTAGTCTATTGATTTCTTTCCTCACACTTATAATTTTGTTCCTTCTAATATTTTTGGGATTAATACACTTATCTTGATCTGGTTTCTCGAGAAACCAGTTACTTCTTTTTTAACGTATCATGTAAAGTGGCAGAGTTCCTTGAGTACTGCTTTAATTGTTTGCCACTAACTTCATTGTTTATATCATTCAAATTATTATTACTCAAGGCAGATGATTCTGACTTTTATTAAAAATTGCTTAATAAGGTAGTATTTTGTTTCTGTTGGTGAATGTTCCACATGTAGTTAAAGATAATAGGTTTTCTGAGGTTGTATAAATAGTGTTTCATGTATAAATTATCTCAAGTTGGTTCAAGTCTTGTTTATATCTTTTATATCCTCACTATTATTTATTTATTCTTGCTTCTATCATATATTGAATAAGGACAGTTAAAAGCTTCAAATATGATTGGGAATTTTACTTCTCTGGTTAATTTATTTCTTCATATATACTGATGCTTTGTTATTAGGCACAAACATATTTAGACTGTTAGATCTTCTTATGGAATCGTCTGTTTTATTATTTTGAAATGTCTTGATTCATCTCTGATAATACTCCTTTATTATGGTTTACTTTGATATTAACATATGTGTAACAGCCATCTTATTGTTGGTGTGTGCCCAATACTCCTATGTCGTCCATGTGGTTGCAATAGCACCCTTCACTGAGCTCAGTCTTATGACCATATTAAGGGATGCTATATTGGAGTGGGGAGAGTCATAGAAGATGGAGAGGAAACATAACTGAGCTTTCTATTTGAATGAATGGGTCAGTATGTTGGTATAAGTCAAAAATCGGCAACAGCTGCTTTATAGTCAGTCAAGGTTGGCCTTGAAAGAAAGTGGCAGGAGAAAATATTTTCAGTGGACCAGGCTGTGAGGACCAGACTGGTCTTCTACTGACTGTGAAATGTATACTGGTTCAAGGTAAGAATTTATATGGACTTATGAGCAGTGGCAAATGGCCTGAGTGGCTATTCAAATCATTAAAGGAAAGAGCCTAGAAATTGGAAGAAAAGTGGTATGAAGTAGACACATATGGCTGAATTTATTAGAGTCGGCATGGGTTTGCAGACCTTTGTGTCTCATATTCATGACCACCAGGATGTATCCACCATAGAAAAGGATTGGAACAACTAAGTAGACTCAACTAGTTAGCATTACCAACTACATGGTGGGACATTTGGAACCTTCTGGAGGGTTAAGAGATTTGTTCTCATTGGAATAGACACCTATTCTAGAGATGAGTTTGCCCTTCTTACCCATAGAGCCTCAACCAGCATCATTATCTGGAGTACATGGCACACTAAATCCATAGACATGAAGTCCCACATATTCTATAATTTGACAAAGGGACTCAATTCACCGCAAAGAAGTTATAGAGGCCCACCAATGACTATGAGATCAACTGATTGCATTTCTTTCTGCACCATACTGAAGCTGATGGCCTGGCCAATCGGATGGCCTACTATAGCACATCTGATATGTCATTTCAGAAGCTGTGTGCCATCCAGGATGTAGTATGCATGCTGAATCAGAGGCCTCCATTTAATTCTATGTTTGTAATAAAGAATAATACATGATTCTGGTAAGTGAGAGGCAGAAGCAGGTGTGATAACTAATTTTCTGAAGCAATTTGGCTGGGCTACAGTGCCCAGATATTTGGTTGATTATTCTAAATGTTTCTGTGAGTATATTTTTGTTTTTTTTTAGGTTTTATTTATTTATTTGTTTATTTATTTATTTATTTATTTATAGAATAGGGCAGGGGCAGAGAGAGAGAGAGAGAGAGAGAGGGAGAAGGAGAATCCCAAGCAGGCTCCATGCTCAGTGCAGAGCCTTAAGCAGGCTCAATATCATGACAATGGACTTGAGTCCAAATCAAGAGCAGATGTTTAGCTGACTGACCCATCCAGTCACCCCCCCCCCTTTTTAAAAGTGTTTAATTAATTATTTATTTATTTAGACAGAGAGAGTGTTAGTTGGGGAGGGGCAGAGATAAAGAGGGAGAGAGAGAATCTCAAGCAGGCCTGACGCCCATTGTGGAGCCAAATGTGGGGCTCTGTAAGTATATTTTTGGATGATATTTACATTTAAATCAGTAGACCTTAAGTAAAGTAGATTGCTCTACATGGGAATGGTCCTCATCTAATCAGTTGGAGGCCTGAATATAACAAGGCTAATCCTACTGGAATAGGAGAGAATCCTGCTAGAATACTGCTTTTGGATTTAATATTTAACATTGACTCTTGGTTCGCAAGCAGACTGTCTTTAGACTCAAACTTCAACTGTTTCCTAGTCCTTTAGTCTGCCAGCTTCTAACACCAGATTTCAGACTTGTCAAGCCTCCACAAATGTGAGTCCATTCCTTAAAATGATTTTTTTTTCTCTCTATATCCACATACTGTTGATTTTGTTTCTCTGGAGAATTCTTATATTATGTAAACATAGGCCCAATTACCATCATCCAGATGATCCACTGGCAGAATCTGAGTTCTTATCTTCATCACTTTGATCTCTTAAGATTTAGAGGTCTTTGTTTTAAAGGGGGTACAGTCTTACCAGACGATACAGCCATGGTCCCATTAAACTTCAAGCTCTAATGACACCTTGAAGCTTTAGGTCCAGGGACCAGAAAGAAAGAAGAAACATCATCTTTTTTAATTTTTTGTTTACATTTATTTATTTTTGAGAGACAGAACATGAGTGGGGGAGGGGCAGAGAGAGAAGGAGACAGAATCCGAAGCAGGCTCCAGGCTCTGAGCTCTTAGCACAGAGACCGATGTGGGGCTTGAACTCACAAACCATGAGATCATTACTTGAGCCGAAGTCAGATGCTCAGCTGACTGAGGCACCCAAGCGCCCCGAATCATCATCTTGATAATAGCACTTCAATCAGCAGGAAAGGGTAGAGTTTCTCCTACACAGAGGCAAAGAAGGGATTATGTGGGGTGATCCACATGGGTGCCTCTTGGTCATTTTTATTCTAGTTGTGAATGGACAAGTGCAGCAACCATATCTTAAGAATAGTACAATCACCGTAAGCTCAGAACCACAAGAATGAGGCATTAAGCTACAGTACCAGATAAGCCACCAAAATCAGCTTAGAGAGACTATGAATTCCAGATGCAGCCCTAGACCAACTGCAGCAATGGACTAAAGTGAATTTCACTAACATGTGACTATTGAGTTTCCTTGAGTAGGAGGATCTCTGCTTTGTTACAGTGGTTACTCACTGAATATGTATGGACAAACAAATCTGAGTAGCACAAGGCGTCGGCAGTAGCCTACATGGAGGTGCATTATCTGAATTTCCCTTCAAGAAAGAGCTTGCCTTTTAGCTGCAAGGAGTTCAGCTGACAGCTACAGTTGTTAGAGTCTTTTGAATCTACCTCAGGCTTGAGGCCAAGGCCAAGTTCTTCCTGACCACACCCAGCAAATGATTGAGCATACTGTTGGTACCAGGGTCTGGATATTTCTCCCTCTAATGAGCAATCTTCACTCCAGAGCGTCTACTGAGCAGGCCAAGAATTTACCAGATTTGTGTTATGATCGAAGTCTCTCTTTGCCTAATCCCGCTTACTTCTTTGGTTACATATATTTCATAAGCATTACTAACTAATAAATGTCTTTCTTGTACATAACAAAGCACCACAGACTGGGGGGCTTAAACAACAAAAATGTATTTTCTTATACTTAAGTTGGCCGGAAATTTCTGATCAAGGTGTTGGCAAATTCGGTTTCTGGTCATATCTCTCATCCTGGCTTATAAATTGCTGCTTTCTCTCGATGGCTTCTCCCTGGTGTGTATTCATGAGAGCAAGGGAGGATTTAGCTCTCTGGTATGTCTTCCTAAAAGGACACCAATTCGATAGGATTAGTGCCCCATCCTTGTGACCTAATTTAACCTTAATTACTTCTTTAGAGGCTTCCATCTCTGAATACAGCCATACTGAGGTTTGGGGATTGAACATATGAATTTGCATCAGGGGGCACAAACATTCATTCCATAACCCTTGTGTTTTCAACTCAGCCTCATATTGCTTCTTGGAAGCCGAAGTTACATACCCTGAAGAGTCTTGATGCCTGCTCTGATCCCTACGCACAAAATAAAGAAGTGTCTACCTCTTTCACGAAAGCACCAATTGATATCTGTGAACTGATTCCTTCTATGAATTTTGTTTGTTTAGACATCTCTGTATTCTAAGTTCACCCTGATACCTTTATTCATATAAAAAGGAACTGATAGGGGCGCCTGGGTGGCTCAGTCGGTTAAGTGGCCGACTTCGGCTCAGGTCATGGTCTCACGGTCCGTGAGTTCGAGCCCCGTGTCGGGCTCTGTGCTGACAGCTCAGAGCCTGGAGCCTGTTTCAGATTCTGTGTCTCCCTCTCTCTCTGACCCTCCCCCATTCATGCTGTCTCTCCCTGTCTCAAAAATAAAAATAAAACGTTAAAAAAATTGTTTAAAAAAAAGGAACTGATAAATAAAAAATATTTTGTGTATTAATATATTACAATACATAATAAAATAAATTAAATCATTTATAAATTAAAATCACATATTGATTATAATAATCATATTATATAAAAGATTTTAAAAATTTATCAGTTCCTTTTTTTAGTTATTACTGCAGCTGTGATCAGCTGAAATGTTTTTTATGTTCCACTGATGTGGCAACATTAAGATATTAAAAAAAATTTTTTTCATGTTTATTTATTTTTGAGAGAGAGAGAGAGAGAGAGACACAGAATGCTAACAGAGGAGAGGCAGGGAGAGAGGGAGACACAGAATCTGAAACAGGCTCCAGGCTCCCAGCTGTCAGCACAGAGCACAATGCGGGTCTCGAACTCACAAACCATGAGATCATGACCTGACATGAAGTCAGATGCTCAACTGACTGAGCCACCCAGGTCCCCCCGAAGGAATTTTTTTTTAGTATTTCTTTATTTTGGAGACAGCACAAGCAGGAGAGGGACAGAGAGAGTGGGAGAGAGGATAGGCGTAGGACTCTGTGCTGACAGGCTGACAGCAGTGAGTTTGATTTGGGACTAAAACTCAGGAACCCCAAGATCATGACCTGAGCCGAAGTCCAAAACTAAACCAACTGAGCCACTTGGTGGCCCCCAAGGTTTTTTTTTGTTTTTTGTTTGCATGCATTTGACTCAGTCCATTTTCATTTCCATGTATTGTAGCTATTATAAACTTAGATTACATTTTACTTGTTTTTTTCTTTGTCTCATTTTATTTTATTTTGTTATATTTTATTCCTTTCTAGTAGTCTTTAGATCTGATTGAAGTTTTTCTCCCCTTCATTATTAAATTTTCCTCCTCCTGATTTAAAATATATACTTTCTGCTTTTCTTCTTCCAGTTTAAGGTAATCAGTATTTTTAGCATGTGTACTTATTTTAAATCCGAAGTTAACTTTTTCACATTGCAAGCAAAATAAAATAAGAAATTTAGAATTACCAGATTCCCAATTTACACTGTACTATTGTTGTAATTTAGTTTTGTTATCTCTAACTTAAGGAGTTTAAAATTATTTATACTGATTATGTTTGGCATGCACTATGTTTGTATAAAAAGTCTTCAATGAAAAATAGCTCAGTGCTATTTATTTCCATGCTTTAAAGTGGTTTCCTTTCAAAACAGTTTTACACCATTTTCTTTTGACTTCCATTGTTGCTCTTAAGAAGTCAATTATTTTACCAATTGCAGGAAACTTTTGTTTTCCTATGGCTGCTTTATGATTTTTCTCTTTCCTTTCATTGGTCAACTGTGGTTTAACACTTAACTTACAGACATGGATTTATTTTTATTTATTGTGTTAATGTTCTTTAAATTTTCTGAATCTGAAGAACAGTGACTTTCATTAATTGATTCTACTCATTTAAAAAAAAATCTGTCCTAGAAATTCTAATATATACCTTGAATTGTCTAGTTTTTTTTTTTTCAAAAAAAACTTTATTGTGTATTGTGTATTTTCCATATATTTATTTCTCTGTGTTTTGTTTATTTCCTTTGATTCACATTTTAATTTTATTAATTCTATTTTCAGGCCCATCTAATCTGATGTTTAACAGCACCATTACTTAAAAATGTGTGTGTTTTTAAATTTATTTATTTTAGGAGAGAGAGAAAGAGCGAGAGAGAGCGCAAGTGGAAAAGGGGCAGAGGGAGAGTGGAGAGAGAACCCCAAGCGTGACCCACACTAAGCATGCAGTCTGACAAGGGGCTCAATCTCAGGAACCTGTGTGATCGACACCTGAGTTAAAATTAAGAATCAGATGCTTAACTGACTGAGCCACGTGCCCCAAAATGTGTGTTTGTGCATTGTTTTTAAAATTTCTGTTTGACTAAATGACAAGATGCCTCACCATTTATAATAGTTTAAGGTGCTCAATTTATACTTTGTTTTTCTTATTTTACTTTTTTAAACATAAAATCATGATTGTTGCATTGTTTTAAAATGTATTTAAGTTTGGAAGTACTTGTGGGTTTGGTTAGTTAGTTGTTTCAGATGAGTCTTACTCATTGAGCAATTTCCCTTTGTGTTCTGTAATTTCTGATTGTGAGTCCATTATTGTTAGTCTATGTATGGTAATTCTAGAGGATGACTTTCATCACGATTCCCCCAGAATAAATTATACTTGATCTTATAGGTTCCTGGGACCATTGCATACCCAGTTACCCTTAAATTAAAAATCCTAGGTTAGTAACAGATTAGAACGTACAGTGGTAAGTCATTTTTAAAATGCTCATTATATCTCAAAAGTTCATTCATTCATTCATTCATTCATTCATTTAAACATCACCAAATAACAAAGCAGGCTTAAAACTTCCTTTCTGACCTGCATTTATTTATTTATTTATTTATTTATTTACCTTTGCCCAGATATTTACTTCATCTTGAGATTAGCTTTGTGTATTCTCAAATTCATCTCCCTACTTTTACAAGCTCCTGATATTTATATGAAAGAGATGTGGTACCTAGGTTCTATCTATTCCCTAATGGCATCTGCAACTTAACTGATTAATAATATCTCTGAAACCACATTCCATTTTGTTCCCTGGGCTCTGTTAATTTTCTTTAGACCTACATATTTGAAAGCACATTAAATTATTTCACTCAGCATTTTACATTTTATATAATCAGTTTTTCATATCAGATATCATCTGAATAATTAGTGTTGATGCTATAAAATTTTTAAGTCCACTGAAATATATAATTTTAACATCCCTTCTAATTCCTTAAAATTGATGATGCTTTTGCTTTTCGTAACTAGTCATTAATGTATAATTAATTGATTATAGCACAAAATAAATTCTTTAAGAATTCAAGTATACTTAAATAGCAAAACAAAGACTGATTCCTTACAATAATCTTAAATTATTAATGTGTGGATTCATTCACTTTAAATGCTTGCTTCCCTCATTTTTACCCACCCTACCCATAAGAACAATTATGGGTTTTTTTTTCTTTATTTTGGAAGAATGCCTTATAATTTTGGCTCCATGATACAAAATAATTCTCAAATAGAGCAATAACTCCTTAACTTTATCCCTGAACTATAGATATGTAAATGATTATAGTCAGTAGGGTCTCAACAGTAACATTTATTGCTTACTTAGTTATTGTGCGAATTTAGGTATTTTCTGAAAAATTAAAACATGATATGTGTAATATTTTAAGGCATTATGTAAACTTTAATGAAAAGACTGACAAAAAGTCAGCATAATAATTTAGAAGATCTTAGTTGTTGATCCTCATATTAAAGCCAATTAAATCATGGACAGTATCAATTTCACCTTATAATGCCTTTGTAATATTACAGTTTCTATATTATGCAAACAATAGTGTTGTCCATACCTGAGAAAATTGCCTACACAGCAAATCAGCACAGTGTCTATGATACTAAGATTTTCACTGGTTGTTTCTCCTACATTGCATTTTCTTTCCCCTTTCCTGTATTCTTTCTTCTTTCATCTCTCTCTCTCTCTCTCTCTCATTTTTTTTTCTTTTTCTCTCTTAGTAACCTCACTTGTTACCTAATGACTTGCCCACTTTAAACTCTTTATTTCTGAACTGCCATGATTCATTTTCCACCCTACAGATCACTGCAAAAACAGAGGCCAGAAATACTTCAACTCAAATTTTTCATTATTTAATGTGACAAGTCTATCCAGATCTCCAGAAAAATTACACATTTCTAACCCTAACTTTGAAAACACCTGTCCTGAATTGAAAAAAGTATCTTCCAAGTAATTTTATTGTTTCCTCTCTGCAAGTCCTGTTCCCACAGAGATGCTTTATGTATTACTATTGGTAGTGTGGTCTGAAAGTTTGTGTCTAATTCATATGTTGATATGCTGAAGTTCATATGTTGAAAACCCATTGCCCAAAGTGATGATATTAGGAGATGGGGCCTTTAACTAATTAGGTTATCAGGGCAGAGCTTTCAGGCTTGGGGATAATACCTTTCTAAGACACCCTACAGAGATCTCTAGGTTTTTCCATCATGTGAGGACACAACAAAAATATCCTGTCTAGGAAAGCAGGCTCTTACCAGATGCTCAATCTGCCAGCATTTTGATATTGGACCTCCCAGGCCTCAGAACCAGGAGAAATCAATTTTTGCTGTTTATAAGCCACCCAACCTGTGGCATTTTGTTACATCAGCCCAAATGGACTAAGATGATTGTATATAGTTGTTGAATGCTTTCTCCAAATTTTATTCTTCATCTTTGCAGGTACAAATATTTGCCGATGCTAATACAAAAACATGAAACCGATTATTTACTTTAAACTAATATTTGAATAGCATTTAATAATCTATAAAACAATTTAATATATATTATTTTAAATGTGAATGGGAGATAGAATTATCTGTATTTTGTGGATGGAGAAATTGACACTCAAAAAGGTGAAATAATTTACTTAAAAAATAAAACAGGAAATTCCAAAATTTACTGGATCTGTACTTACCTAGAACAGTTCCTCACCTACTTTGAATTATTAATAAACCCTTGCTGCATTAATAAAATAAGACAGAGGTGGGTTTACATCAAACTTTTTTGCATGCATGCAAAATCATATATGATTTTGCACAATATCCTTGAGCATTCTGAGCTTCAGTTTCATTGTCTGAAAATTGAATATAGTAATGTCATTTAAAAAAATTTAGAGAGAGGAAGAGAGTGTGAGTAAGGAAGAGGTGCAGAGGAAGGGGGGGCGGGGAGAAGCATAAGCAGGCTCCACGTTCAGCACGGAGCCCAACGCAGGGCTCCATTCCATGACCCCTGGGATCATGGCCTGAGCCAAAATCAAGAGTGAGACATTCAACTGACTGAGTCACCCAGGTGCCCCCCCCCCAAATACTAATGTCATTACTATTGGTATGATCATTAAGTAGAATAACATATGTGACATAACCCACAGTATGTCATTTAATTTCCTCTCCTATCTGAAGAATCATAGTTCTCAGTGTTTCAGGACATATAACAAAGTGCAGGATTCTGTATCGTATCCTTCACCTAAATTAGGCATTTTGTTTGTCTGCTACTTTTTTTTTTGTTTCTGTCTTTGCAGATTGTGCTATTTGTCACCATCAAAAAGTAAAGACAAAGTATGGATCACTTAGTGATAAAGTGGAGCTATATTTCCATTCTTGCAGCTTGTATATATATATTTGTTTTAATGTCCATAATCATAAAATTGCTATGCCAAATTGTTTAAAACTTTTTTAATTTAAAAGTTAAAATTTAATTTTTTAAATAGTCATATTTAGTAACCTCACAAAACATCTGTGTATGCCATATTAATATTCTTAAGCAGAATTGAAGACAGAATCCCAAGAGAAAATGACTGCAAGGGTATTTCCTCCCTAAGATCCACCTGGAAGATTCTTTCAATCTGCAGAGGATTTGTCCTTCTTTTATTATTACCAGCATTTACTAAACTTAGCTTGTTCTGAGAGGCAGACACAGTTGACAGTTTATAGAGAGAGACTACTGTAGTGTAAGAATCCTATTCTATTTGATCCTACACATCATTCTTAATTTTGAAACATTCCAACATAACTATTCTTTGCCTCTATACTTACAAACAGATTAGCTATAAAAGTCAGCTGAACAGTTGAATTCACTTCTTGGTGATTTACTTTCTAGTTTGGATTTCTGAAAGCTGACTTCCAGCTTATGCTGGGTAAAACTACCGTCCTTCACCTCTTCAGGATAACTTGGTTTTCTGCACAGCAATGTGTAGTTTGTATATCTTGAACACCCCCTTGCACATACTCCTTATTGGGTGTCTGGTGCCAGCCTAAAAAATTGTCTACATCTCAAAATTATGCACTAATTGTCTTATTTTTATCAATCAGCTTATTAATAAAATAGGCTAAATCTCATCTTTGCCATTTATTTTCAAGCACTTTTTATGTACTGTATACACATCCTTGCACACATTGTTCAAATGTTTTGGCTGAGAAAGACACTCTTCAATGATTTCTTTAATGCTTATTACATGCCATGAACTCGCTGGAGGTACTGAAATAAAAAAAAAGATACTGTTCTTTCCTGAAAGTGCTAGTGAATAACAAACTCATGAAGTCTTTTTATTTTCATTGTTTTGATTCCTTAAATGTTTGGGTGTAAATAACATACGTTCAGACATACTTCTGACTTCTACAGCAAAGATAGGCCATGTAGCCTCCAGAAATTGCCAATTAACTTGAATATTTATACTAAAATGAAATGATTTGCATAAATAACCCCAGAATCCAGATGAGTTATATTTTGGCAAGGTTATCATTCCATAAATGGTTCATTCTCTTACAGTGGAATTAATCTTAGAAGGTCAGAGGGTTGGGAAGAGATAAAATTAATCCACATTACTGATAAAATAAGAACTTAACTTGCTTAATAATGAGACACTGGAACACTTTAATGTTGTGAACTCACATTAGAAAGTTTCAGAGGGCTGCTATCATTCACCAGGTGCTTAAGACTACAATAGATTGAAATCAAATGAAAGTCAGTATGTTTTAGGTGTCAAACATCTTAATACATCATGTCAGTAATAAAACTGACTCAACTACTTTCCCGATGGCACTGTTAGATTTTAAAATTAAAAACAACAACAACAACAACAACAACAACAACAATCCCACGGATCTAATATATCTAGAGAGATGGTGAATATAATGATATAAAGTGGTATTTCCAAAAGTCATTATTGTACAGTGCTAATTCACTGAACACAAGCCTACTCATATAAAATGTCTCAATTACTAGCATTCTTGCTCTCATTTTTCTTGGATTCAAGAAAGTCTTTACTATGGTAACAAATTTGGGGCTGTCTGTGACACCATCATCTCTGGATAGAGGTGCTACAGATGACTTCTTATCTAGTGTCAAGAAAAGGGCACTTATTTAATAATCCTCTTTGCTATTGTCCTGACAATACCTGAGAGGTACATTTTTCTCTTTTTCTCTTCATCCACTGCCTCATATTTTATATACTTTCTGTACCTAAACAACTTCCTACTGGACATTTCTTCTTTGATTTATCAGTAGGTAACTCAAACCTGACATGTTAAACTCAACTATACATCATTCGCTTATTGGTTAGGTTTTGTTATGATAACACCCCCATTTTCACATGGGATTATAATTAACATATATTGTTTGTACTACGTGAGGCCTATTGATCATTTGTATCTCTGCTAAGCTTGACTGGATGCTGGATGACTTCTTTTTCTGGGACTACTATCTGGGTGTTCTCATGGAAGACGGTAGATGCAAGAGCCAGACTATATTACAAAGTAACACTTAAAATTTTACCTGGATGAAGTCATGGTACAATGATGTCTGCTGACATTTCCTTCACCAAAATACTCATTGGACTGTGCATAAGGTCAGTAAAATTCATTGTTCAGGGAAAGTGGTATAACAATGAGTAGGATTGCATAACCCTAATACAGAGAGAATGAAGAGTGGGCAGCATTAATTCAGTCTACCACAATGTCTCCAATCTGATCTTTTCAATAAATCATCCATCTTGTTGATAATGCCTTTATGATAGTAATAATACCAACTACATGAAACTTAGTAATATTCCTGAACTCTTGTTTATTCTTCAACACACAATTGGCCATCAAGAATCTCATGAGGCCATCTCTTCGAGTGTTTTCCATTATCTCTCCATCTGATTGCTACCACCTAAACAGGCGTCCTATCATTTGTCATTCATGTAATTATCACTATTTCCTTCTTAAATCAACTGATTTAAGATTTCCTTGAATCCCTTTTCCGACTGAACAAAAAATTTTTATTTCAAAAAATGTATTATATAATCTTTCCTAAATTCTGTTTTTTTGGGGTTTTTTTTGGTTTTTGTTTTTTGTTTTTGTTTTGTTTTGTTTTGTTTTGTTTTGTTTTGTTTTGTTTTTTTGTAGTTCCCATGACTTTGTGGATAAAGTTTTTAAGCCAGAACGTACTCATCCCTGGATCTTTTATGACAAAGACCCTGTTTAGGGATGCAGCCAAAATTTCCAACTTTACCACTCTTCCACAATATATTTCAGCTAGTTCAATATTGATGTTTCTCAGATGGTATCTTCACTTTGAAGTGTCTTCTTTCCTTTCTCTATTCAGTAAATGCCTGCATAAGGTGCTGCTTTAACACCGTATCTGGAGAGGCCACTCTCCATCACAGCCACACGGTGTTTTTGTTGTTTTTAAATTTATTTACTTTGAGAGAGATCAAGGGAAGCAATGAGAGAGGAAGAGGGAGAACCCAAGCAGGCTACACACTGTCAGTGCAGATGTGGGTCTTGATCTTACGCATCCTGAGATCATGACCTGAGCCGAAATCAAGAGTCAGTTGCTCAACTGACTGAGCCACCCAGGCCACTGAGCCACAGGATGTGGTTTAAATGGTCTCCTGTGTGATGCCAGCACTGTGTGCCTACACACATAAGACATTTGCACTTTATCCCAAATACATTCATGTGTCTCTATCCCTCACCAGACAATGAATGTGAAAGTGGCATTTAGTGATGTAATAAAATAAAAACTCTCAATTTTTTGCACATAAATTTTTGCAAAGATTGTTTCATTTGACTTTATTTTTGATATCACTATTAGTATTTTCATAATATTGGACCTTTTCACAGTATGATATTTATAATGTTTTGCCAATAGATAATACAATTCCAATTTATAATGGTTTGACCTGCCATACTATCTAGGAAATAATTGGGCCATAACCAAATTTTCACCTAAACTTACTTGAATTTACGGCCAGTGAAATCTTCCCTATACAGAATTCTCACAGTGATGCATTGTTATGAAAATTTTAAATAAAATATTTCAATTTGATATGTATATACTTTATGATTAGTCTATAAATTAGGTTACATCTCGACAGGTGAATCATTCCCCTTAAAATCCAAAAATTGAAAAATAAGATCATGATACTTTGAGGATTAACAAAAGTTAAACTAGTGGCTAAAAATTGATCTCATAAGATTACCAACTATTACACTAGCCAGCCTTTTTTTTTTTTAATTTGCTACATATATGTTACAGAATTTAAATCCTTCATATTGATTTGGTTCAGATAATGTTTACTCTCTTGTTGGGAGATCGGTCTGCCCTGGCTCCTGTGTGTCCTTGCACATCTTTGCTGAATATATCAAACAGCAAGATCCAAATGTCTCCTGAGAATGAGCAGTTTCAGTAGCTAGTCACATAGACACTTAAGCATGTCAAGGAAGCCGTATGTGACTACTAGGCAAGTCCTTGTTCCCCAGGAGAGAGGAATGGCTTATTTTCTGCCCTGCTACAAAAAGTGTTGAGCCATTGAACCTAGACTCCTCTGCTGTGATACAACACAACTTGCATGTAGTCTCTATGTGGGCCCATCTTGATTGCTGTGTTGTAGACAATGAACTATTTCCCTGGATCCCTTGAGTTACATTATTATTGGCTGATGGTCTTCCTACCTGCTTGCTTTTTTGGGGTCATCTTACTACTCTTTGCTATCTTCTCAGATCGGCGTCCTTCCCTGTCAGATTTCCTCTCTTTCCAATTAGTTGTTTTTCACACTCAAAAATACCCGTAATCCCCATTTACAATATTTTCTCTTATAATTTGATGAATGGAATAGTATACAATGTGAACACACAAGGAGTAGCCTACACAAAACTTTGGCTTCAGTTGCAATTTGTAGACCCTTTTAAAATTGGATTTATGCCACACTGGCTGATATATTCAAAGGTGTTTTTTTGTTTGTTTGTTTGAACAATCTTTATTTCTTAATAACTTGAAGTTATGTGTCATTATGTCCTTAAACTATTCTATACAGTCAAAGATATGATTACTCTGATTTTGATCCATTCGAGCTGACATAATCATTCTAATGTACCCATGAAAGTTGGAACTCAGTCAAATAAGCTTATGTGTTTTTCTTGAAGTGAATTTAGATGTTAGATATTAGTTTAGATATTTAGATATTAGTTAATTCTGTAAGAGCTTTTGCTTGCATTGTTCTTAATCGTGTGTTTTAGCTTCTTGCGTGTCTGTAAAGTAGCATCTATACAGGCATACTTCTAAAAGGTATTTTGTGATAATTTTTTTTTTCCCCTGGAGGACTTCTTCAAGCTGTTCTGTTGATAAATGCATGGTGAAACATTAAGAGGGAAATGCAAGGGAATCTTGGTTTCCCAAAACTACTTTACCATCACCCCTCCTCCTCACCTCCAGCAGAAAAAAGGTAAATAGTGACAAGTTAAGTATTGTTCCAAAAGGATTCTGTGACACACCTCCTTAGTGATCCATACTGATAACGTGTTATTGAAAATGATCCGTGTTCCAGAGTACCGTATGTTATGGTGATTGGTGGCACCCTGAGTTTCTTAGGTTATGCAACTTGACACCGTAATTTTTTTTCTTTTGAAAATATTTTTAATCATAACTTCTTTTTTTTAAACGTTTATTTATTTTTGAGACAGAGAGAGACAGAGCATGAACGGGGGAGGAGCAGAGAGAGAAGGAGACACAGAATCGGAAGCAGGCTCCAGGCTCTGAGCCATCAGCCCAGAGCCTGAAGCGGGGCTCGAACTCACAGAGCGCGAGATCATGACCTGAGCTGAAGTCGGACGCTCAACCGACTGAGCCACCCAGGAACCCCTCAATCATAACTTCTTAAATGTTTAAGCGAAAGGTTGATGAAGTGCTCTCTAGACCTTAACCCTAGCAGCAGTCATTTTCTTTATTAAATTTAAAACATTTTCTTTATTAAATTTCTTTATATGAAATAAGGTTAACTTTATTATTAGTTTTGTTATTAATGTTAATGCATTTATTAATGTAAAATATTATACAAATGCTCAATTAAAGGTACTACAGTGAGCAGTTACTATTAAGCATTATTATCTGTATCTGTAGGTGGGTAACAGATTCAGAGGATTTAACAGTTGAACTAGTAGAACCCTAGATTCAAAATGGATATTTCTGATGAGAAAATTGAAAGTATAAATAACCGAATACCATGTTGCCTTTAAGAAAAATAATGCATATGTATAACTGCAGAGTTAATACAATTTTCACATAACCTTTCTATTTTGAAGTTTTGTTGTTAATTACAACACTAAACAAATAACAGGATAAATGAGATCCAAGCTGCAGCCATAATTCTAAAAAGCACATGAGTTGTCCATATACATTATTCTATTGCATTTTATTCACTTTATTGCCTGAATGCTTTTCTGCACTTTGATTTCTATTTTAATGACATTATAAACTGATATAATAGGAGATCATTCTAGAGAGTTAGATTTGAGTAATTAAGCAATTCAGCAGTTCTGGATTCCAACCAAATAGTTTTTAAACATGCCTTGCTATGATCCATAGATATTTCTTGTTTGTTTGCTTTTTTCATTATGAATAGCCTGGGACATGTAGATGACATCTTGGGAATTTGTGCTTCCAAGAACAGCCCAAGTAGCCCTGTTTACCTTGCAGCTACGGTTTCTTATTTTTATCCTAATCTTACTATTTTTCACCTCCAGCTTCTGCCGGGGAAGGTGTTCCAGAGGGCACTGGACCTTGGCAAATCAAATGGGCATTTTTAAATGAACACTACTTAAAATGTTTAAAATTAGCATATTTTAAAATGTGCAATAGTGAAAGCCTTTGTGTCACTGATTTTCAGAACACAGGACTAAAACCCAGCTTAAATACCAGCTTGCCTCCTTAGCATGTTGCTTTGTCCAATTATATACCTTAAGGAATTTTATTCATCCTTTTATAAACCTGTATCAGTGTTGAAAGTGACTTCCTCTGCTTTTCCTATAGAAAGACATCATTATAAGGATATTAATTTAAAATTAAACCAGGTAACAGGATACACATTTGAAGAACAGGATTTCTATGGGTTTTTTGGGAAAAATTACGTAGAAGTTTTTAATGAGAAAATATTACTTATCTTGAACAGAACTATGTTAGTAAAGTGCTTAAACCATGTAATTTATAACACTTTGATAATATTAAAATGTGATGAATGAGGGAAACATAATAATCTTTGGGATATTTAGAGGTTTTCTAATTAGATAAAACAAGCAATTAAATTCACTTATAAGGGCTTCCTGGAAGGATAGATAAATTATTTTATTTTTGTAGATCTCTCCACAGCATCCAAATTTGATTTTGCCAATTTTACTTTCCAATTAAACTCAGAAGTGGCAAGAATGTGTTACTACTCACAAACGTCATTTATTCATTTTTTTTGTTTGTCAATGAATTATTAAGCATTTACTATTTCTGTTGTCCCATGTTTGAGGTAGTGAGTATATAAAAGGAAATAAAACACAGCCAATTCTGTCAAGTATTTCAAATAGGAAAAAATTCTCTGAGCTTCTCTGTTAATTGTATGCTTTTTTTGCTGAAAAAGTTGAAGTTTTGTGCCTCCTGAAATTATTTGTCTATGTTAAAAGCAGGACTTTAGAGTCTTCAGATTTCTTTGTTGATGTTTGTGTTGTGTTTGGAGGAATATTTTATGTATTGTTAGATATAAGAAATGTGTATACTGATTCAATCAGGCTTAAAAGAAAGATTAAATCATTGCAATCTAGTGGAATAGTTTATTCCCAGGGATTCGTTATAGCATATTGAAAATAACAAACTTTTTTTTTTAAACGTTTATTTATTTTTGAGACAGAGAGAGACAGAGCATGAACGGGGGAGGGTCAGAGAGAGAGAGGGAGACACAGAATCTGAAACAGGCTCCAGGCTCTGAGCTGTCAGCACAGAGCCCGACGCGGGGCTGGAATTCACGAACCGCGAGATCATGACCTGAGCCGAAGTCGGACGCTTAACTGACTGAGCCACCCAGGCGTCCCAGAAAATAACAAACTTTCATATTCCCTTAACCTGTCTAAGATAGGGTCTCATGAACAACTTCAGATAATTTAGGGGAAAGGTTGACAATATATGTTACTTAACAACAATGGCTCCTTGTGGGTTACCTAACAGTATGTTTCATTTGCTCTAAATTTCCTGACAGTGGATTTATTCCCCCTACTCTTCTCTACAAACAATTTCACGTTTAGCCCCTGACAGCATTTTACTGTGTAAGCCCAGAACAATAATAGAGGTTCACCTGTGGTCCTCTTTTATGATATCTAATCCTGAGCTATTCGAACATTTTCGCTTACTGTGCATAGAAGGGCAAACGGGGTTAAGCAAAGGAAAAGAGAAGTTAGCAAAATGAAAGCAAAAACTTTCTTCATGACACCAAAGCACAAAAGGGTCAGTTCTATTTATAAAAGAGGATTAGTATTAGCTCACTGAACATTTACAATTCAGATGACAAGGAGATACTTTTAAGAGCTGATTTACTATTCTCAGGCCAGTACTCATGCCAAGTGAGCTAAAGTAACTTCACCAGCTGAGTTAGTAAAAGTACTTAATAGACTCATCTAAGATATCCACAAGAGTGGCTTTTTGGCTGCAACAACAGGGCCTGCAGCTTTCAGCTTTCTCCACTGTCACCAGTAGATATCACTGCAGTCAATTAGAATTACTACAGAGGATTTCAGACAGAGACACATGCATCTTTTCGTTCTTGCACAGGCAGCTGCCCAAAGGTCACTAATCCATGACTGGAGGGAGGAAGTCTTGGCAGAGATGGGCCTCATGCATTCAATGAACAGCTATAATCATCTGTCTAAATGTCTTAGCGACAACATCAGACTGATCTCTCAATGCAGTGAAATGAGTTTCCTTTTAAAACCCATATGATATATCTTGGCATATTTAAACAGGTTAACCCTGGTCACAATGACAACTCTTCTTGTAATTGGAAAATTTGAAAGGAAAATGTTAAGTGTTTACACTCTAATTATTTCCTAAAATGATAACAGTAAGCTCGGTGCTATTTTTTTCTTTTCAAAGTGTTCTTCAATAATGAAGGGCATTTGTGAGTATTTCCTTAATATAAACATTAATAATTGTATAAGCATATTATTTCAATTTAAAGATTTTGGTAGGCATGCAATCTATTAATTTTGGTTGATTAAATTATATCTTTAAATTTTTCTATATATTTTAGGTTTTAGATTCTGAACTTCCAGATAGCATGGGAGTGGTGGCAGAGAATAAGTTTTCTATACTTTAAGTTATCTAATTATTCATTAGAATGTAGTCAGAAATACACAGAAAGGAGGAATTCTTTCAAAAAGTAATAGGAGATCAACCTTCAGTGGTATGAAATCAATGTCATAGTTTACTTTGAGCCGATCTGAACTCATTTCTTAAGAGATGCTATATGGTTACGGTCAAAAGCAATTAATGCTAACACCATCTTTTGGAAAAAAAAAAGTTTTATGCTAAGTTATATTACTATGTTTATGCTATGGCAGAAAAGCAAACCACTTTCATGAAATTCATAAAGGAAGTAAATTATTATTAGGTTGTGAGAAGAATGATTTTACCTTTATATCTATATAATATCAAGGTAAATGGAGTCTTAGCAGAAATGTTATAATTTGGTTCAAATAATCCTTTTATTTGGATTTGTGGAAGTAATTTTTACAGAGTTCACACATAACTGATTCTCGGGGAAATTTTTCAAAATTTGACGTTTATCTTAATTATCTTTATTTTATTTGGAAAATCATTAGTTTATTAGCCTATACCGGGTTGTATCTTGTAGGTTTCATGTGTATGTTTCAGGTTTTAGATGGCTTCACATCCCCAATGTTCACAAGATGATGCAGCAAGTCTAACCACTATGTTTCTCTTTACTGCATAAACACTCAAAGCAAAAGTGAGGAAGATCTTCTCACCCCTCTCTCCTCTCCTGTTTTGATCAGAAAGAAAATCATTCCTCTTCCATTTTTTGTCTCTCTGTATGAAAATCCAGCCGAAAAAGAGGCTAAGTTGTGATCTCCTGGTAGGGAAGGAAGAGGAGGAAACATTTTTGCTGGTTAGGGACAGATGGTATCTGCCGCACTCACCATAGTTAGAACAAGAGAGGACGTCACATCTTTTTGAATCTTTGTATAAACAAGGGGGAACTGAGAGCCACTCTATTTGCGTTAAGTGTGTGCAGGTGATCTTGGAAACTAGTGATGCTTGGATGTTGGCTTCAAACAGCCAAACATTAGTGAAGGATTGAAAAATTACAGAGGAAAGAAAAAAATTCTCTTTGATGTAGAATATTATTACATTCAATTACCTTGATGACAAAGCTACGTCCATTGGACACCTATTTGGAAAATACGTGTCATCATTTTGAATGATTGATATTTCTGGAATAAAAATTTTATCAGCAATAACACTGATATGGCTTTTTTTTTTATTTTATCAGTAATAACGTTTGATATGGCTTGTTTCTCAATTGTATAATCCAGTTGTTCACAATTCTCAGAATAAAAATCATGAACCTGCGAAATATAAATAAAAATGGAATCTGGGTAAGAAAATAAGGAGATGCATTTTAAAAGCATCTGATTAAGTCTGGGGCTGATTTATAGCCTATAGACTGTTGAAGGGGAAAAATTACTGTGTATTTAGACACATTTTCCCCTTAATATTAGGGAAAATAAAATTGGACCTGGTAAGTTAGTGCCGTGACAAACTCATGTTATTTCCTTTCTTTTTTGGGTTTTGCTATTTGACAAACTGAAATAGAAAGCCGATAGCAAAGAAGGGACTTGTTTGAGCAAAAATTGGAAATAAATCCTAGAGCTTTAAAACAGGACTGTAACTTGAGAGACTTGTATTAAGCTCTTTTGCCAGATTCAAAGTTCTGCATAAGTAAGAACTCAATGAATGGTATATTTTAAAAAATAGTTCCTTTCCTGCTCAGATTTGTTTCTAGTAAATGCAAAAGCATTTTAGGAGAGTAAGAGTTCTCTGATAAGTATCACTTTCAAAATATAGTGCATGCTTTTATATTGAATTTTATCTGGAATATCTACATGGACTTCCCATAATACCCTGTATTTTTAAAACAAGCATTTTTCTTGTGTAACCATATAGTTCAATATTGTTTTAAAATTTGATTGTTTCCGGGAGACTGTTGTCATCCAGGGGCTGATTTATTCAGTGAATATGGTGTTTGAAGAAGTGCCCAGCAAAACATCATGTGCAAATAGGCCTGTAACACATGCATTTGCGAGTGATGGTGATGGTGATGGCAGATTATAACCAATCTATTCTATTGTCCGTTTTTTCCTTGGAGAATACCGTCTATACTAAATCACTGAAAATGTCTTATTTGTTATTATAAGTGAGATAATATCGCATACTTCACAAATGTTGTCAGTCTGTTTAGATAACACAGAATTTGAAACTTATAAATAAAATTAAGATGAATAATAAATCTCATTGACTAACAAAGAATTTTAAACAGCACTTGGTTATCTCAATGCAATGTACAGACATACGGCTTAATCTATGAAGATAGAAAAGAAACAAAAATAAATGAAGTGTTTCAGGAGATGGTTCCCATAAATCTTGTAAGGGTACCAGGAATCTACTGAGATGAAGTTTATGCTTTTTTTTTCTTTTCCATTTAAATTTTTAATTTTTTTCCCAACACAGAGAACAAACAAAATAATTACCTGGCTATTTCTTAAAAGCTGTCTTTTCATTGTTTAAAAATTACTTATTATCAACCATATGATGGAATTATTTTTAGGTACTGGAGATACCTAATTAATATTTATTTCTCGATGCCTTACACAAAGAAATTTAATCTTTTTAAATATGCTAGCTTAATCATCTATAATTTTCAAGCTAGTATTTTAATTTAGCATTAAAATATCATCCCAAATGGTATCAAATAAGCAGAGGAGGCATTTCACACCAACTTTTACTCTAATATTATGCTTTAAACTTTCTACTTAATCATTCAAATTAACCTGTGGACAGTTGATTTTTACTCTCAACCCCATTGCTCTTTCTGATTTCCCAGTTATTTTTTTTTAATTATCATAAAGTATTGTTAACAACAGGAATATTTTGTTATAGTTTGACAGAAAGAAATACAATTCACTCCACCAGTCAAAGACATTATATACCAAAGTAAATTTCTTTCCTTGAATAAGTTCTTCTCTTGTAGTTAAAAATAACAAGTTTATAAATATGAGGGCTCGTATGTTATGCATTTGGTAATAGAAATGCAAATGTATGAGTCAATATCATGATTATTAAAAATATTAATACATATGCAGTTGAATACATTCATGTTTCTATGAGAAAAGTGTTCTCAGAGATCATTTTGATGACATGTTTGGTAATTTTAGCATAATACAAAATTTCATGTGCGGCAAGAAATACGTGTTGAACACTTAGCATTTATTTCACAAAGTTTTGCTTCTTCATTTCTTACTAGCATGCAGAAGTGCAGAAACTTTATCGCATTAGGTTCTTCGAACTCAGTGTTCTTTGTGACAGTCAAGGCTCTTTGGTTATAAAGAATGGAGACTCGCCGAACTACTTAGGAATAGTGGGGCAGAGATTTATCATGATCATGATATACTTCAGTGTTCAGAGATCTCCTTAATTGGGAGATAGGAAACAAGGAATCAGCCTGTCTGTGAGGTAGATCTGGGCACATGAAATGCAGTCAGGTGAGGCTGCTTTTCATCTCTCTCTCTCCAGTTCTACCTGCTTCTTGTATGTTTTCTCCTGTGAGGAAGGAGTGGAAGGGACACTTTATTCTCAGGCTATTGCGCTTTCTAAGCATATCTTCAATCTGCATGATCTTTCCATTTATATACCATTACCTAATTAACTAGTTAAGACTTTATCTCTTGTAAGAAGACTGTTATTGGTCTAGCCTGGATTAACTCCCTAAATGTTATTTGTTGTCTGGATTTTGATGGTCACAGGGAAGAAGGATGGGATTGCAGAGCCATGGCATAAGCTGTGGGTGAAGGGAGGTCTCAGGAAGGAAGCTATGAGTAGTCGGAACCTTAAAAACTGTCTAAAATAGTATTTAGAGTGGACAATTATAACTTTTAAAATGTTATAATTATACAATTACTTGTAGAAAATGAAAGATCTTTGAAAAATTTCAGGCTCTGGAGCTTGGAAAACGTAGATTAAGATCCCCGCCCTTCCTCTCACGAATAGCGTAAGCTTTGCCAAAAATCTAAACTGTTCACTGTTGTTTTTAAAATTGACATACTGGGCAGGTTTTATTGACTGCATAGAATCTCTTCTAGAAAATCTTCCCTGTTAGGAACCCATCAAAGTGATTGCTCTATATACATTGTGCCTTAGCTCTTGTGACAATAGCGGTGCTTAATTGAATGGAGTGGATCCCCGGATGAAGCCCAGCCACCTGACCGTTGGAACAAAACTTCTCAGATCCTTTCATCAATGACAGATGGAGGTGGCTATTTGAGCTCCGAGGCCAGGGTTCTGGAAGATTTTTAGTTCCCTTGAAGATATCCTTTGTAAATTTTCCTTGCAATCAATGAACTCTGTATTCCTATTGCAATAAAGCCTCTGTATTTTGAGAATCTCTAATTGTAGCTGAAATAACTGTAACTGGAAAAATGAAGAAGTTTTCATAGTAAAGAATAACGCATTTTGAGCACTAATTATGTGCCAGCCATTGTTCTAAATACACATAATTTGCTTAATTTTCAAAGTAACTGGACAACATAGGTACTATAATTATTTTTGTTTTTACAAGTCAAGACCCTAAAACACTGCATTGAACACTATACTTTCATGAGCCTAAAAGCATTTGAACTGTATTTGAAACCAGGCTAATTTGATTCCAAAGATCATGTTATTAACTACAAAGAACTGCATGATAGAAAGTGGTTTGAGCCTTGTGACAAAGTGACTGTTTTTGGTATTACTGTTACCTTCATATTCAGGCACTGAATGACTATTACTGTACTTACATTCAGATGAGGAAACTGAAGGTCCAGTAGCTACATGAGTTCATACAACTATTTGGTGTCAAATAGAGAATGTGAATTCGGAGTCTGTCTCTCTATTATGTGTTTTAAAAATAATAACTTTAATTGTTTTTGCAAAATTTTAAAAATCAATTCTGAAAGCATTTTATTTACAGAGAGTTATATGCTTAACTGCTTTTGGTAGCTTGGATCTTTGCTAATACAGATAACAAGAATATTAAGTAGACTCAGAACAAGCTATGTCAAACCTTTAATTTTTAAATGTTTATTTAATTTGAGGGAGAGAGGGAAGGTGTGCACATGCATGTGCACAAGGGCGTGTGGAGTAGGGGCAGAGAGAGAAGGAGACCGAGAATCCCAGGCAAGCTCTGCGCTATCAGCCCACAGCCCAACATGGGGCTCCGTCCCCCAAACCGTGAAATCATGACCTGAGCTGAAATCAAGAGCCAGAGGTCTATCACACTGAGCCACCCAGGAGCCCCTCAAAGTTTAACTTTCATTCATTGTGTGACTATGGCCCAATCACCTAACCATTCTGATCCAAGTATTGCTAGATAGGTTAGTATTACGCCAACAGCTTCCAGGCACAATGCAAGACGTACTGGATTTTAGTCACTCATGAATTGTGTGTTGTCTTTCTCTTACAGCACTCAGGGCAAGTGTCTGCTGGTTTCCACAAGGTTCCCATCATTTGGAATGAGGAAATAGAGAGGGATTCCAGACTTAAACGTTTACATCCTTTGCCTATTTTGTAGTTTTGCATAGAACATGTTTAGTTTTGGTTTTCAACATGCATTGATGATTCATTATTGGTATATTCTTTAAATATAAATTAAGGCTAACAATGTGAATATACTTAACACTCCCGAACTATATACTGAAAGTGGCTAAGCTGGTAAATTTTGCTGTGGGTATCTTATGACAATTAAATGTGACAGAGGGGAAACAAAGTGAAAAAGAGAAAAACGAGGAGATTAAAATGTACTATATATTAAAATAACTCGAATCTGCCCATATAATCTTGACTATAGTAGCATTGCAATACTTAAAATACTCACATTGGAAAAAAATATACTTACATTGATTATGGCTGTGTATGTGTGTTCCACAATATTTAATTTGGTAAATAATACCAAGTGAAAATATATATATATGGGGGGCACCTGGGTGGCTCAGTCAGTTGAGCGACTGACTTCGGCTCAGGTCATGATCTCACAGTCTGTGAGTTCAAGCCCCGCGTCGGGCTCTGTGCTGACAGCTCAGAGCCTGGAGCCTGCTTTGGATTCTGTGTCTCCCTCTCTCTCTGTCCCTCCCCTACTCATGTTCTGTCTCTCTCTGTCTCAGAAATAAATAAACATTAAAAAAAATTTAAAAAAAAGAAAGAAAATATATGTATATATATATGTATGTATGAGCAAATAATCTAATTCTTATGGTTATTAAACAAATTGAAATCACATATATAAATGAATATCCTGCAGCAGTATAGTTTTCCATAAGTATAGGATTACCATAGAATTTGTTGTCCTTACAGGGAAAATTTTGAAAGAGAATAAGAAAGTGGAAACAAACAAACAAGGCAGCAATCATCAAGTGTAACTATATTGAACAAATGTGAACCAAAAATCGCTGTCTATGTGCAAATAATAAAACTGAAGCCCAAATTGTTTAAGTGCTAGGCCAGAAGAAATAAAAAAAGAAATAAAATTAGCATTTATCTTCTCAGAATTTCCAACTAACTAGGTTTTATTACCTCTGTTCTATTCCAAAGTAATCAGTTTTTATATGAAACAAGTGAATTGTGAATTCGTTTTCATATTAAACCTCTGCCATTTAGTAATACAGGTAAAAAATGAAAACACAAATAAGTATAACATGGAAATTATAAAAATATTCTGTACATCTATTGTAAGTATGACAAACTACATTTTTTTAAACAACTAGAATCATGATGATTAATCTTTTGCTTCTAATTAGAAGCAATACAACAGACTACATTTGCTCTATTGGATTTGTCTTCTGAAACTATAAAAAGTTATACAATTAAGAATTATTAAAAAGCGTATCAAATAAAACTCCTAAATACTTTTCCAGCCCAATACAAGTTCCTTTTCCATCATAAGATTTAACGGTGGTATTAATTTGTCACAAATAATTGATATAGTGGCTCAGTGTAGTTATTTTTCAGTAGAGTGTATATAATTTACTTCTAGCTGAAATACTAAAGGGATATTCTAATGATGTTTTTAATCTAAAATTGATACAATATTGGGATACCTGGGTGGCTCAGTCAGTTAAGCAACCAACTTTGGTTTAGGTCATGATGTCATGCTTTGGGAGACTGAGCCCCTCATTGGGCTCCGTGCTGTCAGCACAGAGCCTGCTTTGAATTCTCTGTTCCCCTCTCTGTCTGCCCTTCCTCTGCTTGCATTCTCTCTCTCAAAATGAATAAACATTAATAAATGAATAAAAAATAAAAATGAATTTAAAAATGAAATTGATACAATATACAATATCTAAATACATTTTCATCAAAATTAATAAGGAGTTTCCGGGACACATAATTCTGGAAATATCTAATATTTGATTGTCACTTAGTAACTGTTATAAACAATATGCAGCTCAACTGAGGTCGATCCACTAATTAATGTATAAACAAAATTAATAAAATGTTAGGTTATTCTTATGTTGCTATTAATGTTATGATCTAACTTTTCAAGATTAACATATTGATATTCCAACGTATTTTTAAATTACATAGTTTAAGGGATTTTAGAGAATTCAAAATTTATTAGATGTAATTAATACATAAAAAGTAAACAAACCCAATTTATTTTTTAGGTTTCAAAAACAGAAATAAACATAATTATTATATATGTGTAGTTTATTGTTATATATAATATATTATATAGTATATTAATAATTTTTCATATTATATGTAATATTTCATATCCCGGCATTGGTTCAGGACCTCTGGCATCGGGAGCACAAGCAGGTCATAGTATACAGAGAAGGGCGTTGAAGGCTTTCCATGAAGACTGGGCTTTAATCTCAATGTTATATATATTATATATTGTTATATATTATATATTATTACATAATACATATTATATTATTATTAGCATTAGCATTTTTAAACATTATTTTCAAAGAGAGAGACAGAGAGAGACAGAGAGAGAGAGAGAGGAAGGGAAGAGTGAGGGAGGCAGGGAAGAGAAACCTTTACAGGCTCCACAGTCATCACTGAACCCTACACAGCGATCCTCTCACAACGCTGGGATTATGACCTGAGCCGAAATCAATAGTGGGGTGCTCAACTGACTGAGCCACCCAGGTGTCCCAGCCAACATTTCTTGATGACAACAGCCAGTAGTTTCCCATCACCTTGAAATCATGAATCAATTTATGTATGAATTACTAGGTTATTTTAATAAAGAAACACGGGGCGCCTGGGTGGCTCGGTCGGTTGAGCGTCCAACTTCCGCTCAGGTCATGATCTCACAGTCCGTGGGTTCGAGCCCCGCATCGAGCTCTGAGCTGACAGCTCAGAGTCTGGAGCCTGCTTCCGATTCTGTGTCTCCCTCTCTCTCTGCCCCTCCCCCATTCATGCTCTGTCTCTCTCTGTCTCAAAAATAAATAAACGTTAAAAAAAAATAAAAAATAAAGAAACACAAAGTCTTGGTATGCATAATCAAACATGCTACAATAATGTAAAATTCAGAAAACCTTCAAGGTATACTTGTCCCTTTGACTCAGAATACATCTATACATATTGGGGCGCCTGGGTCGCTTAGGCCGTTAAGTGTCGACTTCAGCTCGGGTCATGATCTCTAGGTCTGTGAGTTTGAGCCCCATGTTGGGATCTGTGCTGACAATTCAGAGCCTGGAGCCTGCTTTGGACTGTGTGTCTTCCTCTCTCTCTGCCCCTCCTCTTTTTATGCTCTGTCTCTCTGTCTTTCAAAAAGAAATAAAAAAAAAAATTAAATAACTTAAATAAAAAAATAAGTCTACATATAATGATCAGTAAACCAAGAGAAAATAATTTAGTTATTAAAATTACCAATTTTTGAAAAACATATATTTTTCTAGGTACTGTTCTAGACTATAGAGTTAATTGGTATTCCATTATGTTATAGAGACAATAAAGCAATACAGAAAAGGCAGGTGAAAAGTTACATGAAGAAAAGAAAACGTCTGTGAAGAGTGAAATTCTAAGGGCTGATAAAGTATGAGCAGATATGTTGGAAGGAGGGAGGGATTCAGAAAGACCTGATTTACCATGAGGAAGGTAAATGGGCCCTGAAAATATGTCAAATAAAGGAATTTCTGACAGAAGAAACGTAAGTGTAAATGCCATGAGGCCAGAACAAACTTGCTGTTTTCTAAAGAAACAGGAAGGCCAGAGGAAGAATATCCACTGTCTACTAGTTAGAAGGAATGAGTTGTCTTATGACCATGACTAATCATCGCAAGTCACCGGACTTCTGTTTTCATCACTGCCCAGTAGAGACATAAATATGCCCTAACTACCCCAGACTTGGGAAATGGTAATGTTTGCCAAAGCACACTGAAAATCTTAAAGGACTACAATAGTATAAGTTATTGTTTTAGAACTACTCTTATATGGTCTAATTTAAATAGTGTGAGCCCCTGTGCCTGCTGGATGTCACAGTAATTCGTGATGTTTACTTGGTGAAGTGTGTAGGAGTGAAAACGACTTACTTTATTCCACAGTTTAAAAGACCTTTTCACCATTTCACCATTTCCACTTTTCTCCACTTTCTTCTGAGTCTCAGTTCACTTATTGATAAACAGGAGAAATAAACCTTATTTATAGGTTTTGGTAAAAATTTGTTGAGATACTATATACCCAGTATGTAGCAGAGTGCCAAGGATATATTAATTACCAAATAACTAGTAGCTTTAATAGCTGTAATTGTCCATTCTGATAATTATTATCAACATATATACCAGAATAAAGTATCTAATCTCATATAAATTCATATGTAAAGTTCTTAATCACTGATGGAGAATGTATAATTATATCATAAAGTAAGCATAGATAACAAACAATATAAATTAAACACACCAACTCTATTTGGAAGTCAGTAATTTTATTAAATAATGAAAGTTTTAGAATAGTAGAAGCACCAAACTCAAAAACACATTCACATTTTTAAGAACGTTATGTTATGATTAACCAAAATAATTAAATACACACACCACTGGCTTTTAATTAAAAAAGATAACCATGTTATTTCATAAACCTCTTGAATCATTACAAGTATGGTAGTTTTATTTGTTAGATAATACCTTCTAAAATGAGATATCGTAACAGAAGCATAGAATGTGTTTCTGCAAAGGATACAAAGCATAGATTCTATAATTTTATGAACGCATATTTAGCAGCTAGCCTGTATTAAGATTTATGGATAAAATGATGCAACAAATCCTTTCTACCATTAATATCACCTAATTTGGGGAAGACTGTCACATACACATGGATATAATGTAATGTAGTAAGTTAAAGGAAACTAGGTATACAGAAATTAGGCTGTGATATGAGATTGGTTAAGGAGGGCATTTTGAATGAGGGAACCAAAAGTGAAGATGTCAAGGTTTTGGATCCAGCCAATCAAAATCAGGAGGATTTGAGTGTTAAGGCATAGGGGAAACATGAGCTAAAACATTACCAAGAAACGTGAGAAATATTGATTGGATGTTCTTTCTTATGATAATGATTCCATGTCACAAAATTTAAAAATCTTTGAGTTCATCCAGTGCAATATTTTAGCATTTGTCACATTGCCTGGCTCATAGTAAGTTAAAAAAAGATAAACTGACCAAATTGTGCATGTTAATTATGTGCAGTTTGTTATAGACCAACTATATCTCAAGAAAGCTGTAAAGCATTTTGCAAAAAGATCTAACAATGGATGGGAAGTGAGAATGTAGGTAAACAGTAGAGGATCTATCTGTAACGTATATAAATGAAATATAATAACATATTATTGAAATCTCATCTCTAAATTATGTATCAGGTGCATAGATAACTCACTAAAACTTTTGAAAAACAGATAATCCCCACAATCTTTCCACATTTCTGAAACATATCCAAAACTCAAAGTTTTTTAAATCATTTTAACTTTTAATTTTGAGATAATTTCAGACTTACATGAAGTGTCAAATATAGTAGAGTAGAATTTCTAGATACTTTTCATTCAGTTTCTCCTAATATAAACATTTATATACCTATGGTACATTTGTCAAAATAAGATTAGCATTGGTATATTATTGTTAATAAAACTACAGGCTTTATCTGGACTTCAGTTGTTCCACTACTATTTTTTTTTTTTTCTGTTCCATGATTCAGTTCACAGTACCCCATCATGGTCAGTTTTCCTGATTTCTTAGACACCTCCAATCTATGATGGTTTCTCAGTCTTTGTGTTTCATGACTTGGAAACTGAAGATACTATTCAGGAAATTGGAAGAATTTTGTAGAATGCCCCATAGGTTTGATTATTTGTAGGTTTTGTCATCATTCAACCTGGGGTTTGAATTTGGGGAAAGAATATCACAGAGGTAAATTGTCTTTTTCATCCTATCATATCAAAGGGAAAATGGTATCATTATGACTCTCTGCTGGGGATGTTAACCTTGAACAGGTGTTTCATCTGCCAAGTTTTCTATACTGTAAATACCTTCAAATTCATGGGTCAGCTCCTTTAACCCCTTCAATATAGGTATATATTATTTATTTATAATATAATCAAATTCATTCTTTAGTCTGCATCCCATTCTGGAACCCCCTGACATTATGCTTTTGTTTCAATTTTAAATGAACGTATAGGAAAATTCCCTCTGTGAGTTTTGACAATGCATAATCATGTATCTACTACACAGTACTATATAGAACAATTCTATCACCTCTAAATGTTTCTACCTGTTGCCATTTGTAGACAACCTCTCTTTCTATTCCCTTCCCTAGACAACCATTGATCTATTTTCTATCCTTGTTTAGTTTATTCCAGGATGTCATATAAATTGAATCATACAATATATAGCCTTTGGGAGCTGGCGTCTTTCACTTCATAAAATACATTTAAGAGTTATTAACATTGTTGCATGAATCAGTCGTTTTTTTTTTTTTCTTCATTACTGAGTAGCATTCAATGAAATGAACGTTATCCAGTTTGTTTATCCATCAATCTGTTGAAGGATGTTTGAGTTGTTCCAGGTTTTAGTAATTATAAGTAACTGATATAAGCTGTTGTGTACAGATTTTATGTCAATATGTTTCCAGTTTACATGGGAAACTTCCAAAAAATGGAATTGCTAGGTTATATACTAAGTGTTCAATTCATTTTTTTGCCAGTTATTTTCTCCTCCAAACTCTTTTCAATTGAAATAAAATTTACATAAAATAATATGTATTATGTGGAGTTCAGTAAGTTTTGAATATCCATTTCTTCATGTAACTAAATCCAAATCAGGATTTAAAGCATTTTGATCATCCTGGAAGTTCTTTATGTTTCTCTCCAGTCAAACCCCCTTTGCTGAACCTATGTGGACACAACTGCTGTTCTGATTTTTATTTCCATAGATTAAGTTAATCAATTTATAACTTTAATGAACAAATGGAAAAATACGGTATGTATTCTTTTATGTTTGTCTTCCTTTATTGAACATCATGTTTTTGACATGATTCACTTGTTTTATGAATTAATTATTCTCATTTATTGATTATTTCTTTCATAAAATTAATTTATCACACTCAGTTTATTCAGTTGTTTATGGACACTTTAGTTTTGTTTGTTTTCCCCAAGATTTGTTGATTGGATGAAAAAAGATAAAATTAACAATTGTATACACATATTTATAGAGAAACATTTTCCTTTCTTTTGGGTAAATTCATAAAATTGTAATCACTGAGTTAGGGGTGGGTATATTATTACTTTATAACTGACCAACAGCATTTAAAATTTTTTTAACTTTTATTCAGGTTTTGACAGTCAGAGAAAGACAGGGCGTGAGCAAGAGAGGGGCAGAGAGAGAGAGGGAGTCACAGAATCTGAAACAGGCTCCAGGCTCTGAGCTGTTAGCACAGAGCCCAACTTGGGGCTCAAACCCACGAACTGTGAGACCATGACCTGAAGTGAAATCGGACACTTAACTGAGCCATCCAGGCGCCCCAACAGCATTTTAAAATGCTGGAATCATTTTACATGCCCACTAATAATATGTTAGATTCCCAACTGCTACACGTCCTAAATATTGATGTTATCTTTTTATTTTAGCTTTCCTACAGGATTTGACATCATGCCTTATTGTAGTTTTAGCTTTCATTTTCTTGATGAATAAAAACTGAAAAAAAAATTCTTGTTAGAGATATGTCTTAGGAATATGTCCTTTGCAGTTACTGGTTTTCACTTTCATTTTTTTTTCAATAGGTTATCTTTATGGGCAAGGTATTTTTAACGTTAATGATGTCCAATTAGTTTTTTTTTCCTTTCAGGAAAGTTCAATTTGTGTCCTCAGAAATTTTTACTGACCCATGCTTTGAACATCTTTTACTAGCTTTTATTCTAGATGATTTTTAGTTGTAGCTTTTACATTTAAGATTCTTCTTGTTGACTTTCTACTCTATTATAAACTATATTCTTTTAGTTCTAGGTTCTTTGTTATTATTATTATTTGTTCCTTACAATGTGTACGATCATGTCATTTGCAGATAAAGAGGGTTGTGGTCTTCTTTTTCAATCTTTAGGAATCATCTTTTTTCATTGTATTTTTGCAAAGGCAAGGTCCTCAAGGAGAATTCCGAGGTGACAATAGAGCCTTTTGTAGGGGAAAAGCATTCAATATTTCACCATTAATGATGAGAAAGTCCCTCTCCACCCCCCTTTCTTTCTTTCTTTCTTTCTTTCTTTCTTTCTTTTTTTAAAGTCCTACTTCTGGTTTGCTGTGAGGTTTTCTACACATTTAATTTTGACAAGAACTTTTCCTTTGTTTACGTAGATGATGCATTTTTTTCTAGTTTTTTCATATAGTGATGTAGATCAATTTGTTTTCAAATGCTAAACCAACTTTTCTTTCCTAGGTTTAATCCGTGTAGTCAAGTTGTATTAATTTTTTATGTATTACTGGATTCAATTTGCCAATATTTCTTGAAAATTTTTGCATCTAAATCCATGAAGTATATTGATCGGTAATTTTCTTTTTATAGTAATGTCTTTGGAAGGTTTGACAACATGAGTAAATGAGTTAGGGAGTATTCTGTCCTAGTTAGTCTATAAACTTGTTTAAATATTTGGAATAATTTACTAGTAAAGCTGAGATTTTTTTATAGGAATATTTTTGAATTCATTGACCAAAAAGATAGAGGTACATTCAGTTTCTATTTCTTTTCCTCTTCTAGTGTTTTTGTAAAGTTGTGGGTTTTTTTAAGTTTATTTATTTATTTTGGAACAGAGAGAGAGAGCACACTCATGCACACGTGTGCCATCAGGGAAAGGGCAGAGAAAGAAGGAGAGAGAGAATCCCAAGCAGGCTCCACACTGCCAGCACAGATTCTGACGCAGGGCAAGAAAAGCTGTGCTTGTCAATTGATTGTCCCTTTCTTCTGACTTCCTAAATATTGCCATAATCTCATTCATAATATTTGTTATTGTACATTTAATATTTATGGAATATGTAGTAATGATCCCTCTTCAGTTTCTGATGTCAAAATTAATTATTTTCTTGATCAGTCTTGCTATGTTTCTATCAATTATATTTACCATCTTTAAAAAAAAAAAATTTTTAACATTTATTCATTTTTGAGAGTGAGAGAGAGAGCTTGAGTGGGGAGGGGCAGAGATAGAGGGAGACACAGAGTCCGAAGCAGGCTTCAGGCTCTGAGCTGTCAGCACAGGGCCCGACACAGGGCTTGAACTCAGGGAGTGTGAGATCATGACCTGAGCCGAAGTCGGACGCTCAACAGACTGAGCCACCCAGGCGCCCCAATTATATTTACCATCTTAAAGAACATACTTGTGAATGATTTTTTATTTGTTTGCTATTGCATTTATTTTTGCTATTTTGTTTCCTGTCTTGTAAATAATTGAACTTTAATTTGTACTTACATCTTCCTTAATATATATAGTCTTCTAGCTTCTTTAATTTGCACTTCTGGCTTCTTAAGTTGAAAACTTAGCCTATAGATTTTAAACTTTTCCTCCTTTATACTATGAACACTTAAAGCTACACATTTCCCTCTTCATAGATTTAGCTGCTTCTCCTGATGTTTTTGTTATGTTGTACTTTAATTCTCATTTAGTTGGAAATATTTTCTATTTTCTCTTGTGATTTATTTTCCAACCAACAGGCTACTTAGGAGTATATTGTTTAATTTCCAATTATTTGGGGAAATAACTGGCTATTTTATGATTTATAATTTATTTTGGTTGAGAGCATAGTGGATACTCTGCATGATTTCAGTACTTTACAATTTGTCTAGTTTGTTTTATGTCCTGGCATTATAGCTGTAATATTCTAGAAATAATAATTAAATAATAATTAATATAATTAAATAATAATTATAATATAATAATTAATTATAATAATATAATTAATAAAATTAAATAATAATTAAATTAATTTATTATGTGGTTCAAATTTTATCATTCTATTTTCCTTCTACTTTTATATTTTCCATCATTATATTTTTATGTATTTGCCTTATCAGTTACTGAGAAATGGGTGTTAAATGCTCCATTGTGATGAACATTTACCCTTTTTTAACTTTAGTGCTATCAATTTTGCTTTCACGCATTTTGAAACTCTGTTACTTAGTACATCTTTAGAAATATTTCTTTGACCATTTTATCTTTATGAAATGACCCTCTTCATCTTTGGTAATACTACTTGTCCTGAAGTCTAGTCTGTCTGATGCTAATGAAGCCACATCAACTTTTTGAGTTTAGATTTTGCATGATATATCTTGCTTTTTATTTTTAACCTTTTCACCTTTTCATGTCTTTATGTTTCAAATGCATCACTTGGAGGCACATAGTTGTGTTTTAGTTTGTTTTTTTTTTTAATTATTCTGACAATTTCTGTCCTCTCTTTTAATTGGAGTGTATAATCCATTTACCTATAATAGAATTATTATGTTTATTTTTCCTACGTTTTCTAAGTATTGTCTCTGTTCTCTATATCTTCTTTTTCTTTCTGCTATCATTTGGGCTAATTGAACACTTTTAGTTTTTTAATTTTTTCATTCTATCTACTGGCTTTTTTTTTTTTTTGGCTGTCCTTTTTTATTGTTTGCTCTAAGAAGAGTGAAAGTTTAGCTGTAGAAACAGAAGTACTAACTGCTGTATTATGATGAATTATGGCTCCCAAACATATCCAGCTCTAAGTCATTAGAAACTGTTAATGTTATGTGGCAAAACTAAGTTTGTAGATGTGATGGTTAAAGACCTTGCAATAGGAAGATTATCCTGGATTATCCTAGTGGGTCCTAAAAGTAATCAAAAAGGACCTTATTGAAGGGAGAAGGGGAGGTTCAACAACAGAGAACAGAAAAAATACAAGGTGACCACTGAAGTATAATCCTACCTGCTCTCTCTAGATGCTAGAAAAAACAAAGAATCCGTTTCTTCCCTAGAGCCTGCAGAGGTAGTACAGCCTGCTGATAACTTGGATTTCAGACCAGTGTTTATAGAACTGATTTATAGAACTATTAGAAAATAAATGTGTGTTGTTTTAAGTCCCCATATTTGTAGCTATTTGTTACAGCAGACAGGAACACTTGGATAGAACCTTGTATCGGCAATGTCACCAAGAGTATGCGAGTGTTATGCTTTCTAGGGTTTAGCAGCATCAAGGTCCAAAACTAAGATGGAATTTTGATTAATCATTTATTATCTTGAAAGGTCCACTTAAATGTCTGCTGCCAATGTAAGGTATGAAGTCACTGGAATTCATCATATACGTGAAGAACACAAAGTATTTGATATGGCTAGAAGGACTTTACCCATTATATGTTATAATTATCTTTTACTAAAAAAAAGCTAAATTCGAAGACAAAGGTAATTTATTATGTCAAAACAAATTATCCATTCTGCTAAATTCACTGCACCAACAATATTTCTAAGTGGCATATTAGTCTTCATCATCTACGCTCTAACCCAATTAATCTTAATATTCTGGACTTGCAGAGTGACAGACATAGAAAGGTTTTTGGCCAGTGTCTAGTGTCACTTGAAATTTGAGACAATGGGTGCCTAGAAACATTAAATTTATCATTCTGATTCTAAGACAGCAAAACGTGCCACCAATCAGTTGACATTCCATAGAATACATTTTTCTCAAATCCTGAAAGAGTGATTCTATAACTTTACATCCTTTAGATGTGTATCTGGCTATTTTCCACTTAGTTGAAAAGTCATGTTTCACTTAGGAAAACAACAGTGACTGTAGGATTTCTGGGGAGGAATGGGTTAATCCAGGCCATTTTAGGCTCACCCAAACGTTGTTGGAGAGTTAGCTGAAGAAGGCCAGGGAAAAATTTCCTTAAAATAGTTGATTCACAGGCATTCACATGGAAGCCACCGTACATTTCACCCATCTCATCAGGATATTGTTAGCTGTTGAAGGAGGTCATTTTCCCGGGCTGTCTGTCTCTGAAATAGTGGTAGATCTCAGCATTTTTGACAAGACCTCTTAACATCCGTTCTCAGCTGCTGGCAGCACCAGTAGATGAGAGTCTCGAGGCTCACCTTTTGTGAAAGATCTGTTTCCACCTGCCTGAGAGATCATTTCCCCTTCCACCTTCCAAATCTGGCACAAGTGTCTCACAGTGGCTTCCCCAAACTCAGAACTACATTTGGGGAAATACAGCTCCTGCTTTCTCTCTGCAATGCATAAGAGACTCTAAAGGGGGTACCACTGACACTACATTGAGCATGGATCTTTTTCGTTGAATTCCTTAAAGTTTATGACTTCGTATTTGTAGTAATTGAAATAGCCTTTAATAAAAAAGAGGGGATTTGCCTTTGCAGTGTACTGACTGTATTGTTCTATTGGGTTCCTTGTACTGTTTATTGTGTCTACTAATATTTGTCTTCTGTCTGCGTCTGGATTTCTTCAGGCCCTATCAGCCAGTGGTATAATACAGTCGTAATAACAGTAATAGCAATCAAACAGGGGTATAATATCATCATAATAATAGTAACAAAAGAGTAAACCTAAATTACCTCCCAAACACTGCATATTGGATTGCTAATGTGTGCTTCAGTTTGTCAGGGCCCATAGTCTTTCTCAACATGTTAACATCCATCATTTCATCTTTGATTGGAGATGACCTCATCAGACATCTTTGGTCATTTATTGATATGTCCTATATGTCTGTTGTTGATTTTGTAATAACTTTTTCTATTCTGTATCATCAGTCATCTAGCTGAATTAGTAGGTAGAAGAAGTATATCATTTTTCCCCCTAAAGGCTATAATGGTATTAGAGCCTTATTTAATCTATTCCAAAGGAATTCTGCAAAAGTCCCTAGGATGAATGAGGAAAAAAAATCTACATTGAATTGGACATAATTATATTTTTCTTCTAGATTCTGCTGTTCTTTTTTTTTTTTTAATTTTTAATGTTTATTTATTTTTGAAAGAGAGAGACAGAGCATGAACAGGGAAAGGTCAGAGAGAGACAGAGACATAGAATTCGAAGCAGGCTCCAGGCTCTGAGCCATCAACACAGAGCCCGATGCTGGGCTAGAACCTACCAGCCATAAGATCATGACCTGAGCTGAAGTTGGAAGCTTAACTGACTGAGCCACCCAGGCACCTCCAGATTCTGCCATTCTTAAAATATAAACTTTAGGGGGCTCCTGGATGGCTCAGTCATTTAAACATCTGACATTGACTCAGGTCAGTTATAATCTCACAGTTCATGACTTTGAGCCCCTCATTGGGCTCTCTGTTGTCAGCACAGAGTTCACTTTGGATCTTCTGTCCCACCACCCCCCCCCTTGCCCTCCCCTGCTCTCTCTCTCTCAAAAATAAATTAAATAATAAAAAATAAACCTTAAAACATTTTGGAACGATTTCACTTTACATAATTATATTCAATCTAGAACAGAGAGATTCTGTATACTCCGAATCCTTTTTCCCCTATTACTAAAATCTTACATTAGTATGGTACATTTGTTACAATTAATGAACCATATTTATACATTATTATTTTTTTAAAGTTTATTTATTTCTTTCTAGAGAGAGAGGCAGAGAAAGAGAGAGAAAGGCAGAGAGAGAAGGAGAGAGAGAGAATCCTAAGCAAGCTCTGCAACTCTCAATGCAGAGTCTGACACGGAGCTTGAACCCATAAACATCGAGATCATGACCTGAGCCGAAGTCAAGAGTAGGATGTTAACTGACAGAACCATCCAGGTACCCCAATATACTATTATTAACTAGAGTTAACAATTAAGATTTTCTCATTTTTCCTAATGTTATTTTTCTTTTCTGAGATCAAATCTAGCGTAATACATTATGTTTAGTACTGACATCTTCTTAGGCTCCTATTGGTTGTGGCATTTTCTAGGAATTTATTTTGGATGATTTTGATGCTTCTGAGTGTAATTACAGTAATTTTCTGGAATGTCTCTCAGGCACTGCCTGTTTTTGTTTGTTTATTTGTTTGTTTGTTTCATATTCATTTTTGGTACCACACAGTTACATTTCCTTTCTCATCACATCACATTAAGGATCCAAACTATCCATATGACTTATCTCTGTTGTATCAATATGAATCTCTGAATTGAGATGGTGTTTGTTAGTTTTCTATACTGTAAAGTGATTCTACCCCCTTTGCACACTGTACTCTTTGGATGAAAGTCACTATTCAAAGTCCACACTTATGGAATGAAGGAAATTATAATCCACTTTCTTCTCTCTCTCTGTCTCTTTCTCTCCTTCTTTTAATTTTTTTTCAACAAATATACCTTTAGTTTTCTACAATGAACTGAACTTTTGTTTCAAACCCTTTTTACACTTGAGTGGTCTGTCCCATCTTTTCTAATGGTTATGAATTAAGTTCTGGAAACTTTTCTTTTAATTTTTTTTAATTGAAGAATAATTAACATACAATTATTGTGTTAGTTTCACAGTTACAACATAGTGATTCAATATTTATATACATTACAAAATGGCCACAACAGTTAGTCTAGTTACTATCTGTCACCATAAAAGTTGTTACAATGTTATTTGACTATATTCTCTATGCAGAGAGAGAAGGGGAGAGATTGTCAGTGTAATTGTCAATGCAGAGCCCAATGCAGAGCTCAAACTCATGAACCGTGAGATCATGACCTGAGCTGAGAACAAGAGTCAGTTGCTTAACCGACTGGGCAACCAGGTGTCCCATTTTCTGAAGGACAGAGTATTTACATACATTCTTTGGAATTCTTTGGCACAGGAATTTGTCACTCTCCCCCCATTTATTTATTAAATCCTGTTAGATGTGATGTTCATTTTAAACATTGTTGGGTTAGATTAACTAATATTGTGTTGAGTTTTTACATCTGTTTTATGAGAGATATTGTTCATGTAATAAACATAAACATATATTGCTGTACATTAGAGAATTAATTAGGAAGTATTCATCCTGCTTTTAATATTGAAAGATATTGTAAAGAATTGGTATCACGACTTTCTTGAATGTTCAATAGAATTCACTGGTGCAATCATCTGCACGTGTTGACTTTGGTTTTGGAAGATCATTAATTGTTCTAATTGTTTCTAATAGATACAGAGTTAATTAGGTTATCTGTTATCCTTGTATGTTTTTATAGTTTGCATTTTTCAACAAGTTGGCCTATTTTACATAAATTACAAATTGGTGGCATAGACTTGTTCATAATATATTTTATTATCCTACTTTCTATTCAACAATAGTTATGATTCCATCAAATTTCTGATATTCTTAATATGTATTTTCAATTTTTCCTTGGTTAATATTGCTAGAGTTTTATCAATTTTATTGATCTTTTCAAAGAATCAGATTTTGGTTTAATTGATTTTTCTCTATTTACTGTTCTCCATTTCTGTAATTCCTGCTCTAATTTTTGTTATTCATTTTTTTATCTTGCTTAAGGCTGTATTTCTCTTCTTTCTGTAGTTTCCTAAAATGAAAGCTTTAGATAATTAATTTTAGATTTTTTTCTTCTCTAATGTGTTTTCACTACTACGTTTTTCCTTTAAGCACAGCTTTCACTGCAATCTGCAAATATGGGCGAATTGTGTTTTTGTTTTAATTTAGTTCAAGTATTTTAAATTTATTTTGACACTTTTTTGTATCCTGTGTTATTCATAAGTATTCTTTAATTTCCATTATTTTTTTGAAATCCGCCACCTATATTTCTGTTTTGATTTCTTGTTTAGTTCCATTTTGAGACCAGACTTTATATGATTTCTATTACTCTAAATTTATTAAAATGTATTTCATGGTCCAATGTGCTCTATGTGGGTGAACTTTCCATTTGAACCTAGGAAATATGTATTGTGCTGCTTTTGGATGGAATAGTCTATAAACATCAATTAGATCAATCTGATTAATAATGTTGTTCAGGTCAAGGATAGCCTTAGTGATTTTCCACCTTCTTTGATATATTCATTATTGATGGGTAGTGTTAAACTCTCCCACTTTAAAAGTAGATTTGTCTCTTATCCTTTCAGTTCTATTAGTTTTTACTCATGTATTTTGATGCTGTGTTTTTAGGTGCATACATGTTTAGGATTATTATGTCTTTTTGGAGAATTGCCTTCATTATCATTATGTAATGTATATATTTATTCCTGATGATTTTCTTTGATTTGGAATCAGATTTGTTTGAAGAGCTACTCTAAGTTTCTTTTGATGAGTGTTACCATTTTATATATTTCTCTCTCTCTTTACTTTTAGTCAATCTGAGTCTTTTGTTCTCTTTTTATTCATACTGACAGTTGTTGTCTTTTAAAAGATTTTTTTAATGTTTATTTATTTTTGAAGGAGACATAGAGACAACGTGAGCTGGGAAGGGACAGAGAGAGAGGGAGACACAATCCAAAGCGGGCTCCAAGCTCTGAGCTGTCAGCACAGAATGAGCCACCCAGGCACCCCAGTTGTTGTCTTTTAATAGGTATATTTAAACTAATCATACTTAAAATGGTCGTTTGTATACTATAAAAACCAGGATCAATAACAGCCAGGTCTATAATTATATTCTGTTCTTGACAGAGGTCCTTCTTCTGTGTTCTGTCTTTAAAGTGTGCATTTGGGGCTCCCGGGTGACTCAGTTAGTTAAGCGTCCGACTTCAGCTCAGGTCATGATCTCACAGTTCGTGGGTTCAAGCCCTGAGTCGGGCTCTGTGTTGACAGTTCAGAAACTGGAGTCTGCTTCAGATCTTGTGTCTCCCTCTCTGCCTCTCCCATGCTCTGTCTCTCTCTGTCTCTCAAAAATGAATAAACATTAAAAAAATAAGTAAATAAATAACATGTGCATTTTATGTGATTCCATTTAATCTCCTCCAGGATATTAATTATTTCTCTCTTTTTTTATTTTATTGAGATTTCCCTGGAGGGTTTTTTTTTTTAACATTTTATTTATTTATTGAGAGACAGAGACAGAGCATGAACTGGGGAGGGGACAGAGAGAGGGGGAGGAGTCACAGATTCCGAGGCAGGCTCCAGGCTCCAGGCTGTCAGCACAGCGCCCGATGCTGGGCTCCAACTTATGAACCATGAGATCATGACCTGAGCCAAAGTCGACCGCCTAACCGACTGAGCCACCCAGGTGTCCCAGATTTCCCTGGAGGTTTTTAAAAAGCCTATATCTGATTTAAAATGACACTATGAAATAAACGAATAAGTAAATAAATAAATAAACAAAATAAAATGACACTACTCAGTTTCATGTGTAATAGGTACCTTATAGCACAGTAGTCCAAATCCCTCTCTCCTTTCCCTTATGACAAATGTTTTCATTCTTTTTACTTCATTGTATGTTATGATCACATAATACATGGCTGTAATTCTTACTTTCAATTATCGTTTAAAGCAAGGGAAAAAAGGAAAATGAAATACTTAATTCCACTTTCATTTATTCTTTCTTCATTGCTTTCTCTTTCTTTACATAGATTCATACATATGATCTGTATCATTTTTTTCTTTTGCTTAAAAATATTCTTTGAATGTTTCTTGTAGCTCCTATCTGCTACTGATAAATTTCCTCAGATTTTCTTGGTTAATATTTGTATTTAGTGTAAAAAATATTTTTTTTTTAATTTTTTTTTTCAACGTTTTTTATTTATTTTTGGGACAGAGAGAGACAGAGCATGAACGGGGGAGGGGCAGAGAGAGAGGGAGACACAGAATCGGAAACAGGCTCCAGGCTCCGAGCCATCAGCCCAGAACCTGACGCAGGGCTCGAACTCACGGACCGCGAGATCGTGACCTGGCTGAAGTCGGACGCTTAACCGACTGCGCCACCCAGGCGCCCCTAGTGTAAAAAATATTTTTATTACTCTTAACTTTTGAAGCATAATTTCACTGGCATAGAATTTTAGGTTTTCTTTTCTTTTTCCTTCAACACTTTAAATATTTCACATTATTGTTGGAGCACCTGGGTAGGCCAGTCAGTTAAGAGTCCAACTCTTGGTTTTGGCTCAGATCATGATCTCACAGTGCCTAGGTTTGAGCCCGCATCAGGCTCTGCACTGGCACTGCAGGGCCTGCTTGAGATTCTTTCTCTCTCCCTCTCTCTCTGTCCTTCCCCTACTTGTTCTCTCTCTATGTATCTCAAAATAGATAAATAAACTTAAAAAAATATTTCACACCATTGTCTTCTTACTTGCATTGTTTCCTAGGAAATATTTGCTTTACTTATGTTTGTTCAAATGTCTTTGGCTTTTTAAAAATTTTTAAATTTTTTCTTTGATTTTTTGGAGTTTGAATATAATGTAATTTTGATTGTTTATAGTCTGAATATGCCTAAAGTGTAGGGTTTTGCGTGTGTGTGTGTGTGTGTGTGTGTGTGTGTTGGAAGGGGAGTGGTTGTTGTTATTTATACTGCTTGGGATTCTTTGAGTTTCCTGGATTGGTATCTTTCCTTAATATTGGAAATTTCACAGCCATTATTGCTTCAAATAATTCTCATGCTCCATTCTTTCTTTTCTATTTCCATTATGTGAATGTTACAGCATTTTAAATTCTCCTTTAGTTCTTGGATATTTTCTTCTAGTTTTTCATTCAAATCTGGAAAGTTTTGGTTGATGTAATTTTCAAACTCACTGATTCTTTTCCAAATCCAGTATACTAATGTTATCATCAAGAAAATCTTAATTTTTATTATAATATTTTTATTTGTAGCATTTCCCTTTAATTCCTTCTTAAAATTTCCACCTCTCATGTTACCCATTTATTTTTTTCTTATTATCTGTGTTATCACTTAAGCCATTAGCTTCTGAATTGTATTTATTTTTGAGTTTTCTGTCTGGTACTTCCAGCATCTGTTTTATGTATGAGTCAGGTTCTCATGTTGCTTTGTTCCTTTAAATTGTTTTTCTCATAGCCTGCAGTATGCTTTATGTTTTTTGTTAGGAATCAGACATGTTGCATCTGATAATAGAACTAGGGTAAAATAGTTCTCCAGTGTGAGGATTTATGCTAATTTATGTTAATGAGAGTGGGAATTGGGCTTTGCTTGCTGTTTGTTTGCTATTTGCCGCAGTTTTAATGTTAGAAACTTGAAGCTTCTTGGTGGTTCTTGTTTTTGTAGCTCCTCTTGACTGTGGGTTTCCTTAGTACTCCTCCTTGGAAGAGAGTCTCTGTCTTCTAGCTTTTTCAGCTGGGATCCACAATTGTTCTATTTGGGTCCTGTTCTTGTGTTGAGGAGGTTCTATAACCTTCCAATTTATCTTGGTCTTTTAGGGGACCTGTGTCTCTCGCTTCTGACCTTCATAAGATTTTCTTCTCTTACAGTTTTTTTTTCCCCTCCCATGTGAGGCAGAAAGTCTGGAGGGGGCTGACAGGGTGGAATGACCTTCGATCAAGGCTCTGGGATTGAGGCTCTGATAAAGTCTTCCCTAGAAGAGTGGGCCTTTGTCAGGTAGAATGCTTGTGGTGTAGTGGTATAACTAACAAGGATTACTCTTCTTCCTCTCCTAGAGCTATGAGGAGAGCTTTCTTGCTTGCTTCTTCACCAGGAAAAGCTGAGGAGTTCTTGAACATAAATCACATGAAATTGCGAAATTTCTTAAAGACTGTGTCCCCAAGAAGTTTCCCACTTTCACCTAAGTGCACACTTAGCCTCCAACAATTCATCAAAGCCACATTGTACTTGTCCCTGTCAGCTTGTGTTCCAGGTAAGGAGACCTTGACTAGTCCTCCAGGTTCACTTGTTTCACTAGATCTCAGTGAGGGAGCTTGTCCTGGGAATTCAGTTCTCTGATGGGTCTCAGAAATTACTGATTTTTAGTTTGTTCAACTTTTATTGTTCTACCTAAAGGGAATCGAGTGATGTCTTCAAAGCTATTTACATATTGGAGTCAAAACCAGAAGTTGGGAATCTTTTTTTGAGCCACATAGTATATCTCAAATATACCTTAATGAGGAATTTCTTTCCTACCTGGTACCCTGTCAAAAGTTTTGAGAAGCCACTTATGGACAGACTCTTTTTCCAAGGTGGTTTAGAAAGTGTCTTAATCCTAGGAGGCAGCTTTCAATGTTACCTTCTCAGTTATCCAAATAGTTTACAGGTCTCCTTGGTCTTAACACGGTGAAGCACTTCTATCCTCCAAGGTTTGGGTTTTCCTGTGTGTCTTTCCCTAGAGCATACTGTTCTCAAAACAAAACAAACAAACAAATCATAATTCTAAGTAACAATTTGTATTTATGGTTAAAACTTGAAGTCACTTTGAAAATGAAAGCCAGTAGGGAATTCTACCAAACATTTAAGGAAGAGTTAACACCTATTCTCTTGAAGGTGTTTCAAAAAATTAGAAATGGAAGGAAAATTTCCAAACTCATTCTATGAAGCCAGCATTACCTTGATTCCAAAACCAGACAGAGACCCCACTAAAAAGGAGAACTATAGACCAATTTCCCTGGTTAACATGGATGCAAAAACCCTCAACAAGATATTAGCCAACCGGATTCAACAATACATTAAAAAAATTATTCACCACGACCAAGAGGGATTTATACCTGGGATGAAGGGCTGGTTCAATATCCGTAAAACAATTAACATAATTCATCACATCAATAAAACAAAACACAAGAACCATATGATCCTCTCAATAGATGCAAAGAAAGCATTTGACAAAATACTGCATCTTTTCTTGATAAAAACCGTCAAGAAAGTAGGGATAGAAGGATCATACCTCAAAAACAAAAAAGCCATATATGAATAACCCAACATTAATATCATCCTCAAGGGGGAAGAAGTGAGAGCGTTTTGGAAGTCTTAGCCTCTGCAATCAGACAACACAAAGAAACAAAAGGCATCCAAATCGGCCAGGAGGAGGTCAAACTTTCACTCTTCACAGATGGCATGATATTCTATATGGAAAACCCTAAAGATTCCACCAAAAACTGCTAGAACTGATTCATGAATTCAGCAAAGTTGCAGGATAAAAAAATCAATGCACAGAAGTCAGTTGCACTCTTATACACCAACAATGAAGCAACAGAAAGAGAAATCAAGGAATCTATCCCATTTACAGTCGCACCAAAAACCATAAAATACCTAGGAATAAATCTAACCAAAGAGGTGAAAAATCTATATGCTGAAAACTATAGAAAGCTTATGAAAGACATTGAAGAAGACACACACACACACACACACACACACACACAAAGATTCCATGCTCCTGGATAGGAAGAACAAATATTGTTAAAATGTCGATACTACCGAAAGCAATATACATATGCAATGCAATCCCTATCAAAATAACACCAACATTCTTCACAAAGCTAGAACAAATAATCCTAAAATTTGTACGGAACCAGAAAAGACCCTGAATAGCCAAAGAAATCTTGAAAAACAAAAGAAAAGCAGGAGGCATCATAATCCCAGACTTCAAGCTATAATACAAAACTGTAATCATCAAGACAGTATGGTACTGGCACAAGAACAGATACTCAGATCAATGGAACAGAATAGAGAACCCAGAAATGGACCCACAAACGTATGGCCAAGTAATCTTTGACAAGGAAGGAAAGAATATCTAGTGGAATAACGACAGTTTCTTTAGCAAGTGGTGCTGGGAAAACTGGACAGCGACATGCAGAAAAATGAACCTGGACCACTTTCTTACACCATGCAGAAAAATAAACTCAAAATGTATGAAAGACCTAAATGTAAGACAGGAAGCCATCAAAATCCTTGAGGAGAAAGCAAGCAAAAACCTCTTTGATCTTGGCCGCAGCAACTTCTTATTCAACATGTCTCTGGAGGCAAGGGAAACAAAAGCAAAAATGAACTACTGAGACCTCATCAAAATAAAAAGTTTCTGCACAGTGAAGGAAACGATCAGCAAAACTAAAAGGCAACTGACAGAATGGGAGAAGACATTTGCAAACGACATAGCAGATAAAGGGTTAGTATCCAAAATCTATAAAGAACTTCTCAAACTCAACACCCAAAAAACAAATAATCCAGTGATGAAATGGGCAAAAGACATGAATAGACACTTCTCCAAAGAAGACATCCAGATGGCCAACCAACACATGAAAAAATGCTCAGCATCATTCATCATCAGGGAAATACAAACTGAAACCACAATGAAATCCCACCTCACACTTGTCAGAATGGCTAACATTAACAACTCAAGCAACGACAGATGTTGGTGAGGATGCGGAGAAAGAGGATCTCTTTTGCATTGTTGGTAGCAATGCAAACTGGTGCAGCCACTCTGGAAAACAGTATGGAGGTTCCTCAAAAAATTAAAAATATAACTACCCTACATCCCAGTACTGGCACTACTAGGTATTTATCCAGGGGATACAGATGTGCTGTTTTGAAGGGACACATGCACCCCCATGTTTATAGCAGCACTATCAACAACAGCCAAAGTATGGAAAGAGCCCAAATGTCCACTGATAGATGAGTGGATAAAGAAGAAGTGGTGTATACACTAAAATGGAGTATTACTCGGCAATCAAAAAGAATGAACTCTTGCCTTTTGCAACTACGTGGATGGAACTGGAGGGTATTATGATATTATGGTGAGCAAAATTAGTCATAGAAAGACAAATATCATATGACTTCACTCTCATGAGGACTTTAAGAGACAGAACAGATGAACATAAGGGAAGGGAAACAAAAATAATATAGACACAGGGAGGGGGGCAAAGCATAAGAGACTCGTAAATATGGAGAACAAACTGAGGGTTACTGGAGGGGTTGTGGGAGGGGGAATAGTCTAAATGGGTAAGGGGCATTAAGGCATCTACTTGTGAAATCATTGTTACACTATACGCTAACTAATTTGGATGTAAAAAATACAATTAAAGGGGCGCCTGGGTGGCTCAGTTGGTTGGGTGGCCAACTTCGGCTCAGGTCATGATCTCGCGGTCCGTGAGTTCGAGCCCCGCGTCAGGCTCTGTGCTGACGGCTCGGAGCCTGGAGCCTGTTTCAGATTCTGTGTCTCCCTCTCTCTGCCCCTCCCCCGTTCATGCTCTCTCTCTGTCTCAAAAATAAATAAAACGTTAAAAAAAATTAAAAAAAAAAATACAATTAAAAAAAAGAGTATAATTGAATATAATTGCTGAAATAAAAAAAATAATAAAAACATGTTTAAAAATTAAAAAGAAGAAAGAAAAGGCAAGCTGATAGTTTTACAGCAACAAGGTCAAAACCAGAAAAACTAATTGGTTTAACGGAAAGTTTAATTATCCAAAAGTATCCTAAATCCCTAGCGTTAGGGTCAGCACATGTTAGCACGTGTAGTGCATCAGGGTAGAAGTGAAATGTAGAAGTGAAGAGCATGAACCCTGGAGCCAAATTACCTTTGTATAAATCCTGGCTTTGTCACTTGTTCCCTGGCTTACCTTGGCAAGTTATTTAATCTTTTTGTACTTCAGTTTCTCCACCTGCAAAGCTGTCATAAAAACATACTACTATCCTCATAGTGTTGTTCCGGGTATTAGCCGGGAAAATATTTGTAAATTGCCTAGAACTATAACTGGCACACAGTTAATACTTTGTAATATTGTTAAATAAATAGAAAACATAAAATAGAAAACATACATAGAAAACCTTCCAAAAAAAAAAAAAAAAAAAAGAAAAGAAAAGAAAATGAAAGCCAGTATTCAGTAAGATGATATTTCGAGATAGAAACTATCCTACTGGGGGCGCCTGGGTGGCGCAGTCGGTTAAGCATCCGGCTTCAGCTAGGTCACGATCTCGCGGTCCGTGAGTTTGAGCCCCGCGTCAGGCTCTGGGCTGATGGCTCGGAGCCTGGAGCCTGTTTCCGATTCTGTGCCTCCCTCTCTCTCTGCCCCTCCCCCGTTCATGCTCTGTCTCTCTCTGTCCCAAAAATAAATAAAAAACGTTGAAAAAAAAAATTTAAAAAAATAAAAAAAAAAAAAAAAGAAACTATCCTACTGGACTATAATTGAAATATTTTATGAAAAATACTTTTTTGAAGTGTGGGGGGAAGTAACATTCTCTATCCAACAGTTTAGGAAAAGATTTTATGCAAACAGGAAAAATCATATACCAAAAACATGCACTTGTAAGATAATTAAGATTGTGTCTCATTTGGGGCATCTGGGTGGCTCAGTCGGTCAAGCATCCGACTTCAGCTCAGGTCGTGATCTCACGGTTTGTGGGTTCAAGCCCCTGGTTGGGCTCTGTGCTGACAGCTCAGATCCTGGAGCCTGCTTGGATTCTCCGTCTCCCTTTCTCTCTACCCATCCCCCGTCCATGGTCTGTCTTCTCTCAAAAATAAAGTAAACATTAAAAAAGTTTGAAAAAAGATGGTGTCTCATTTGATATATCATTACCGTGCTTATTTGTAATAGGGCTCCTACAGAAACAAAAATAGTACTGTCACGCTTATTTTTGTAATCAAAACTACATTTTAAGTTCTACGGTTTTCTTCATTCATTTGTCCAACGTGCACTGAAAGTTTAAATCTAGTATTTAATTTGTAGTGTACTTTAGACCATTTACTTTGACTCTGAAAATCATTACTTAAAGAATCTTGGTGTACTGTTCTATTTATTGATGGTACTTTCAGCTTTCCATGACCCTTCTAAAAGCTCTGCCTATGTGGAACAGGAAGACTGGAACTGACATTAGATTATCTCCCACCTTTAAAATGATTTTTATTCTCCATTGCGTATGTTTCACATTAGGAATAGAAGAAATCTGCCCGAAACTGATTGAAAAACAAACCTTCTTCCTCAAAAGTGTTCCTTTTTTCACAGACTCACTAGGCTGTCCACTGCCTAGACAAAGATATTCTGGGAATCTTCACTTTTTTCCCCCAGACATTCCATTACAAATCTTGTTACAATACACAGCTTATTTCTCCACACCCACACATCTACTAACATTAGTTTTCTGAAGTGTGAAACAGGGTTTCCTGATGGCGTCTTCACATTTTACGTAACTGTTGATGAAGCCACTGCTGACACTGGGAATGTCACTGTAAAATCCTGAGACATTTTGGAGAGGAGAAAAGTGTTATCCAATTATTTGCTCAAAATACAGCACTGGCAAGTAACTGAGCGCGCGATCTCAACCTACCTGTCAGCTCTTCAAAATCCATGGCTTACCAGTTTGAGGCGACATCCTTGTTCAAAGCCTTATTAAACAGTTTAAAAACCATGAATTATAGAGTTCTGCTCATTTAAGAGACAAGAAGGAAATATCTACTCAGCAAAAAAAAAACAATGAGGATATATGATTTAAATTGGTCAACTTCACAGTCTGAATTCGGTAGACAGTTGCAGATTTGTGTGTTTTGTGGGGTAGTTCGCAAATTATTGTGGTATGAAAGAATTATTTTGCAAGCATATCTGTAACAGTGTTAGAGAGCTGCAGTTCTCTGAATAGTTCAGGACAAAAAAACTGCTTTAGGTTGAATTTCTCTGATCATCAAGGAAAGCTGATGTGTCTTTGGCCTGATTTATTCTTCGTTTACATCCCTATAGTCGATCGCAAACCCTCTATTTCTGTTTATAGTTCTATACAGTTAATTTCAAATCCTCTACTTTGCAAATTAAAATTCCTTATGTCAGATCTTAATTGTGAAAACATAGTTTTACTCTGAATTAATCAAATGGGGAGGGAGAGGAAATCCTTTACATGAAATTATCATTTTGAATAGAGACAAAATTGACATTATTTCAGCTTATTTAAGAAAAAAAAATTAAATGATTGTGGTGAAGTGCAGATGGCTCATGGGTATTGTCACATATATTTTTTTTCTTGTCAATGTAGAGAAATATAAACTATATAAGCAATGTAGAATTATGGCAGTGATCATTAACTGTGTTCAACAATATTTGTTTGAAGTGTTTTAAACCTTTTACTTTTCATACTGTAAGGCATTGCTTCTTAATCTTACTTTCTCTTAAACAGTCAAATGCTTAACATTTGGGTTATATGATAGGTATTTTTAGCCTGGGTTTATATTATAGGTATTTTTACCATGCAGCCAGCACAGGCTACCCTGAAAACAGTTTGTATTTCTTATCTTCATTGACACTTAGGTGTGGCCAATGAGCTATAATAAGAAAAGGTCCTGTAGTTGCTTCTGTAAACTTTCTTTAAAGATGAAAGACTCCTGTCTGTTCTTATTTGTATCTTCTTCCTTCCCACTATCTTGAATACAGAGAATAGGCTGGAGCCGGAACAGCCACTTTGAACCATGAGGTCACCCCAAGAATGGAGTTAGCACAAGACTAAGTAACATAATAGAAGTAATCAGAGTTCCCGAGGATTTCACAGGCAAAGACTCCATTACAGATCTGGATTTCCTTCCATAAAATGTTTCTGTCAGAAAGCTGTAAACTTCTATTTTGGTAAAAATACTAATATTGTAAGTATCTGTTACAGCTAGACTGGGCAGAAAAACATTCCATGCTTATGCCAAGTTTCTACCCAAATGGAGATTGCTACTCTACTAAATCAAAACTGAATAGTACTGGCCATATGCTTTTTAGCAGGAAAATTTTCACTAACTGTTCTTGGAAAAATATCTACCCTTCTTCATGACACAAATATGATTATTCTGAGCCAATCTTTTCACACATTCAGGGTGGTAGTGGTGGTAATGGACTAGAAAAAAAAATTATTTTTATCTAGATACAGTTATTTATCAGAATAGAACTACTATGATCTCCCTCAATGGCCTTTTCCCTATCCTGGCTCCATTATAACTAGGTCTGGTTTTACTGGTCTATTTTTCACTCCAAGATGTCTGAATCATGAGTAATGCTTACCTATCACTATTATGTACCAGTTAATGTACTTTATTTAGTGTGGCAAAGTTTGACTAAGAGATATAAAAATACTCCTCTAGTCCATTCATAGCAAACAGTATTCTGATCTGCTATACTCAAATTAAAAAGTAGATTGTACCTACTCTCTCTTAGAGGAGATATTCATAGTATTTTATAGGAAACTACATTAAGGATAGCAACATAAGATGAGTGCCTTATCTCCCTCCACAAGTTTAGATCATCAATAAAAGAACTTAAAGAAATAACCAGTACAATATTTCTTGCCAATTCATTTTCCTTTGCACAAACGTATTTTGTATGTACACATGACCTACATAATGACTAATCGAGTATAGCATATAATTTATTGATTAATATCTGGTTTATCATCACGACATATTTTCCTGAGAGGAACACTTTCCTAATGGAAAAATATGTATCTTTGATGTGTCTTAGCTTCGGTTTCACATGCAAAATGAAGTGAAATATTTTGGTAACTTTTCAGGTATGTTATTTTGAATTTCACACTTAAGATAAAAATCTTTCTAGTCTAGCATTATAGGGATAGTTGATTAACTCATTTTATATTGTTGGCACAGACTAAGGTACATTTTAAGACAGTGGATTAAAAACGGAAAAGGTTTATTTTTTTAAATATCCAATGAGCAAATTTAAACCAACCATAAATATTCATCAAACTAATTAAACACATCATGTACAATCAGGTATATTTGTTAGGTTGATATCAAATCAAAGATTTCATATTTAAAAGAGTCGAAAATTATTCTTTTAATATGCAAAACTGATAAAAATTGGCAGTATGAAATGGAATAATCATAATCACAATTGAGCTTGTAGGTGACATTTAAATCCTCAGACAACTGAAACACAAAAGTTCTATGTAGAATTATAGTGTAATAATTTAAAAATTATACTTAAATGTAAAAATAACCTTAATATCACAAAAATTTCCATTTATTGTGACATTTAGGAAATAAAACATTAAAATTAAAATATCTTGTCATTTTTTATTGATATTCCTTTAAAGGAATTACATTACTTATGAATGTTGCTTAATTGGATGCTATTTTAGATATGCTAGGTATTTCTCTCTACTGTGAGACATATAGGTCCACAAAGGATCTTGTGTTTAAAAGACTTTTCAAACTCTTGTTTAAACAGCTTTTGTAAAATAGACACATGGCTTGTGTTATGATTATTGTGATTTAAATTCTTCCAAACACTCAGACACATAGTCTGACCATGAAATTAGATCCAGGTATTTGGCATTAGCATCCTTATTGTGAGTATACTAAAATTCATATCAGGTTGTAAAGTTTTAAAGGTTCTACAGAAATGATGCAGAGCAGCAAAGCCAACAGGACTTGTTCAACTGGGTAAAAAAAAAAAAGTACATTTGGAGACAGCTTCTTGACTATTACCCTATTACCCAGGGAAATATCAAATATCTAAGTGAATGACTGACCATGAATCTGGAGAATTCCTGCACCTTATGCTATTCTATTGCCTACTCATTCATTTATTTATTTTATTTTTTTTCTCAACGTTTTTTTTTTATTTATTTTTGGGACAGAGAGAGACAGAGCATGAACGGGGGAGGGGCAGAGAGAGAGGGAGACACAGAATCGGAAACAGGCTCCAGGCTCCGAGCCATCAGCCCAGAGCCTGACGCGGGGCTCGAACTCACGGACCGCGAGATCGTGACCTGGCTGAAGTCGGACGCTTAACCGACTGCGCCACCCAGGCGCCCCGCCTACTCATTCATTTAATCATATGAATAATGCAATCCATTAGAATAAAATACGAATGAGTCAAAGTATTTGTTTTTTGGAAGAGTTGGGTAAAATAATTAGTAATTTTTCATGACTAAGAATGTTTTACCTTTAAGTGAGTATGTTATGATTATTGAGAATATTTCAGGGACTCCTGGCAACATTTTCACGTACAAAAGAAATCTGAAAATCTAATGTTTTCTGCTTTAAATATGTACTTTTGGAGCTTGTTGCTCTGATATAGCCCTTTCTCATGAAGATAAAGTGAAAAACGTTAGTTGCTTACAGATTCAGCAAACTTAAATGGAAAATGCATTATTTTTATGGTACATTTGCAAAGCTCAAGTGAAAGACTCTATCTGTGGTATTTGGATTTCGTGTTGCCAAAATGTTCTATTATTTATCAATATTTTTTAAAGCCCAGTGGAATTATATTATTGCCACTCTTCCCATTATACATGTTACACCTGGGTGATTTCTCTGTCCCAAACACACACTTGCAACTATGTAATTAACATTTCCATTTTCTCCTTTTTTCTCCCTGCCAGATACTCCATTTCCCAGTATTCCCAATCCCAAGGAATTAAATAACAATTTGAATGATCATAAAAGTCTGTCACTAGAATATAGATAATTCTTTCTCAAGTTCTGTTTGTGGATATCGCTTTCTTTTTTTTTTTTAATTAATTAATCATTATTATTATTTTTTTTTATTCTCAGGTTAGTTAACATACAGTGAAGTCTTGGCTTCAGGAGTAGAACCCAGTGATTCATTCCTTACATATGACACCCAGCGCTCATACCGAAGAGTGACCTCCTTAATGCCTGTCACACATATACCCCACCCCCATCAACTCTCAGTTTGTTCTCTATGTTTAAGGGTCTCTTATGGTTTGCCTCCCTCTCTGTGTTTATCTTATTTGTCCTTCCCTTCCCTTATCATCTGTTAAGTTTCACAAATTCCACATATGAGTGAAATTATGTGGGATATGTTTTTCTCTGACTGACTTATTTCTCCTAGCACAGTACCCTCCAGTTTCATCCACGTTGTTGCAAATGCCAAGATTTCATTCTTTTTCATTGCTGAGTAGTATTCCATAGTGTGTATATGTGTGTCTGTGTGTGTATACATATATACATTATATATATATATATATATATATATATATATATCATCCATTCATCAGCAATTGGACATTTAGGCTCCTCTACTTGTTTTCGTAACTCACTTTTGCCTATAAGAGGAAAACAAAATGTCACCTTGATATTGTCTGAGAAGACATCAAATTCTGCCTCTACTGGCTCTTCAGCATCAACTCTTACTGAAGTTCTCCTCAGATATTACCATCAAGTGTTAAAATTCTTGCAGCTCTTAAGGTTTTTTTATGTTAAGAATAGTCTCCCTGTTTGAAATGCTTCCCATCACTACTGCCACTCTCTTCCTGCCATCATCAGTCTCCAAACCACCTTATCTCTAGGGATAACACCTATTCTTTTTTCAGAAGTAAGTTCATGTAACCTTCTCTGTGATGTTTTTCTTGGATCCCAGAGATATAATTTATCACTCCTTTTTTTTTAACAACTAAACCATTTGTCTACTTCCGTAATCGCTCCAGAACTTAATATTGCATTTAGAGTTAATGTGTCTGTTTATACTTAATAGACTGAAAGTTCAGTGGGTAATTTAGCTCTGTATTCATACTTTTTAAAACAAGCCCTTCTGGAAATGGTCTTTGAATAAAAGTATAAATCATAAAGAAACAAAATGAAAAGGAATATGTATAATGCTCTACTGTAAACAAAGAACTTTTATATGTATTCTAAGAAATCATTCTGAGAAATAAATAAAACACAAAATATAGTAAAATCAAGATTCCAATTTTATATGTGAAAAACTAAAATATTATTTCCCCAGTGTCACATCATGAGTATGGGAGTGGAAGTTTGAATGCAGGTCTGCTGATGAAATGGCTTCATTTCAGTTTTTCAAATAGAAAGTGTTATTTAAGAGTCCTATTTGGGAAATCTACAGAGTTAGGACTACATAAGAATTGGGTTGTGTTTGGATCTGTCCTTAGAAGACATGGGATCCTATGGAATTCAGTTTTCTGAGAGTAGGACACAGTGCCTTCTAAGTTCTTAGTTCTCAAACCCTATGTAACTTTGTTTTGTGGTTACTGACTATACTACTCAAAATAGCTTTATACTTTTTACTTAGTAAAACCTGAGACTTAATAGTGAAATCCAAGTTTGCTCAGGAATTTCCCCAAACTCTTTTTTCCTGCATGCTCAACATTTTTTTTAATCTCAACATATGTGCCTACTGACGTTATTCAGTTTATTGGATATTCAATTTCTTGGATATTCACACTTCAAACTCCATTTTTCCACAGAAGTAATTATGTGTCATTGAAAAATTGGAAGAAAATGTTAATATATTTGAAATGTGAAAATAAAGCTTATATTTTGCCCTGGCACCATTAAGATCAGATGTTAATGTTATCTCACGAATGGGAGAAAATGATCAAGACATCCGAAAGAAACCACACCTACTTTGTATCAAAAAAAAAAAAAAAAAAATCCTGGGAAGATTGTCTACTGGTCTGGCTGTAATTTTCAAAATAAATGAAGCCTTGTCCTTTTCTTCCTTCCTTTCTTCCTTGCTTCCTTCCTTCCTTCCTTTCTTCTTCTTCTTTTTTTTTTTTTTTTTTTTGCAAATTACTGACTTTAACAAAAATACAACACATCATCCCTGTTTTCTATACTGTTGCCTGAAGGATAAGCCTAGTAGCTAGAATTCAAGGGCATGTTCACAAGAAGGATTCTCAAGGACTTAACCTATTAAATCTACAGAGTTCTTTCCTTTTCTTCTCCTTCTTCTCCTCCTTTTCTTCTTTTCTTCTTCTCTTCTCCCTCCTCCCCCTTTCTTCTGCTTTCTTCCTCCTTGTTCTTCTTTCTTTCTACTTTTTCATTAGCAAGATTTATCCTTGACCTCAGTTACAATTGGAATCTCTCAGAACAAAATTCTTTATTTCAACTTGTCTGGTCTGTTTCATGCAACAGAGATCTCTTTGTTCTCTGAAGATGTTCATTGCTTTCTAATTAGTTTTATCTTCTCTTAGGCTCTATTTTCTTGTTTATTTTATCCAAAATCCATTCTTTTTCTTTTTTCTTTTTGGTTTGCCTTTCATGTTAGATTTTCTTCAGATGTCTGTCAATCTTTTTGTGCCTATCCATATTTAAGTGGGAGAAATTGAATTTCTAATTGAAACTGCTGTGTTACGGCTTCACTCTCTGAGCATTCAACAGGAAGGTGTGCGGCTGAATGGAGGTAGGGACCACGGTATCAGCATACGGAGGCCTTTTCTCTTGTGACTGTGTCTTTTAATGACACTCCCGTACAAAAAAAAAAAAAAAAAAAGAAAGAAAGATAGAAAGAAAGAAAAAAAAGAAAAAAGTACATTGTTTTACACAGTATATAACCACACTAAAAAGATGGTGATTCTGTCACAAAAGTGCCTTCTGGAGTCTTCTCCACAGAGCCACACTGAGGTGTTTTTGAACTGCAAGCCTCCAGTTTATATCAAGTGATCCCAATTACCAATACCAAAATTATTGGAACTTTCAAAATTAATCAACTATAAGGTGGTTTTCTATGACCTTTAAGATAACAGAAATTGAAATGTATGTTATCTGGATAAAAATGAACTACCCAGATCAACTTTCTGAAGGATTTGAAGGTGTGACAATTTAAGGGGAAGCACACGTAAAGGGCAAGAAGCAAAAACATATAATGCTTTTGTAGAAGCCATGAGGCTCTAGAAAATGTGGCATTTATAATCATCTAGTATTATCTCATGGTTATTATATGCAGGGCAATATTCTAACATATACTTGAACTTTTTCAATTAATCTTCACCCTGTTGTCTCTCTATCTGGAGACTGACTGTACAGGCTATACTAATGAGCTCCTTACTCCTCTGGCTTTAAGCTGAGTTCAGTCAAAAGAATAGAAAGAGAGAAGGAGATCTCAGGATCTATTCCACATGCTTTCCCCTACAGATCCTCTCAAACTGCCTGTTTCCCTCAGCCCAAAGCCATCACTCTTTTGAAGTCATCCCTCTCCACACAAACGTCTCTTCCTTCAGGAAGCTGATAGCCAATTCGTCTTCTTGCCTTTTAGACCTAGGATGGGTGACAGTAGCCACTATTCCTTGGAGGTTGCCTGTGCCCTGCTCATTTTTTAAGTCCTTTTACTAAATCTTCATATAATTATCCTTACTTCTACATACCATCTATTTTGTTTTAATTGGGAATGTCCAGTCCATTGACAGGGCCGTCTCAGAACAACAAGAATATAGTGAAATGTTTTTTCTATTGAAGAAAAAAAAAGATGAAAAATAACAGCTAACCTTTATTGAACACTTAGTAGTTGCCAGGAAATAACCTGAACGCTTTTCATTCACTGTCATTAATTTCTCACAAATGAACGCAGGATCTATTATTGTTACTTTTATTTTATACAAGAGGACTCTGTGGAACTGGTCCCAGATCACACAACCTAGTATGGTAAAGCAAGGACTGAAGTCAAGGATGATTGACTCCAGCCTATACACTCAGCAAGTACTCAAATGACATTTGTTAATAGGAAATGGCTAACAGGACAGAGAATGATTATAATAGAGGCAGCTCTACCTGTCATATCAACTATAACTTGGTTCTAGTGTTGCCAGACTGACTTGTTAGAAGAAGCTAGATATACAGGTTTTTTTTTTATAACCTCTCCTAGTTTTTAAGTTTAGACTTAAGCTCCTCCCAAAACAAATACAAACAAACAAACAAACAAACAAAAACCAAAAAGTTCCTAACCAAACACAAAACCCACTTTATGTGGTCTAAACAAAAGTTTCAACTTGCTAAAGAATGGTCCAGTGACCAGTATTTTATAACATTTCAAAAGACTAAGTTGAAAATCAAATTAATATGTAAGTAACCTTAACTATTTGTGCTTTTTATTAACAGATTTATCTTAAAGTAACTTAAAACTTTCTGCAGAATAGCTTCTGTGGAAGTGTTTCATAAGTTGAAAGTTTTCTAATTCTTTATTTATCTATATAAGACCCAGATCACTGAGACTGTGACAGCACAGTTAGTCCTATATTTTCTGTTTAATGATCTCCTTGATCTCTTGCTTATTTTCAATTTGTTATGAATGAGTTTTTGTATAAGAATAAAATATTGCCTTTGGGGTTGGACAGATATACTTAGAGGTACTAGCTCACAACTTATTCACTATTAATTCAGGAACTCAGTTTCCTCACCTATAAACATTAGAATGACCATATCTAATTTTTAGTTTTGCTAAGTATTAAATGAGGTTATGTGTACACAGAACCTAGCAAATAATTAAGGCTCTAGAGTAGGAATAGCTGGTTAAAATCCTAAACAAGATCAAATAGTTATTTTGTATACATTACTTAATGTCTATATCTCCCAGTACCCTCCTCTATCTTCAATTGTTCTCAAACTTGATGTACATTAGATAGCCTGGAAGTTGTTCATATACAGATTCCTCTGAGTCACTTTCAGATTTTGTGATTTATTAGTTCGGGGAGGGCCCCCAAAATTTGCATTTCTAACATGCTTCCAAATAAAGTTAATCCTGTTGGTTGGAGACCATGCTTTCAGAAACACTGTATTATATAATGTTGTTAATGCTGTTTTTCAAAGGACTGTTAATGAGCCTTAAAAGATGTAATAAGATATCTGTCATCAACTACCTAATAATGTAACATTCAAGAAATGTTAACTAGTTGATATCATTATCCTTATTACACTAAACTACTTGTTTCTCTCTTTTCTTTCAAAAATATACTTGAGAATTTATCTACAGAATTCCTTTTGGTAACTTAATTTCTTCTTTGAAATGAAGATACAATTTCTTCATTTCTAAGAATGATACTTCTTCATAAAGAAGGAGTGATAATTCTTCATAAAAGAAGGGTGAAATGTATATTAAGACCCAATCACCCACATATTTATGTATATGGTATAATGGTTGGCTATTGCTACGATAATGCTTCATAACTCAGAGGCTTAAAGCAACACATACATATTTTCTTACTCTTTGTTCTATGAGTCATCAGGAACAGCTCTGTCTTAGTGTGTGCTGTGAATCAACCGAGTTGGTTTCAAACTTCAAGTCAGGGTCTGGCCCACACTACTGGTCCATTCTGAGTTTCAGACTGAAGAGACAACAGCTACAGGAGGCATGCTTCTCTCATGGTGCCTATAGAAACACAAAAGGGAAGCCAGAGCACCCATGCACATGTAAACACCTTGTTCATGACACATTCACTAGTATTCCATCAGCCAATGCAAGTCATTTGGCCACTCCCAACATGAATGGGGTCAGGTCAGGGATATTCTCAATCACAACAAAGTGACTTGGCAAAAAAAAAAAAAAAAATGAATACAATAGAAAGTGAGTTGAGAGTAATGCAATCTACCAATCTAGTAAAGGAAAATATTCTAGACATGAATACTAGAGAGACATGAATATTCTCACATATTATTATCTCTTCCTTTCAGAAATAAAACATTCAAGTTTTTCTATGGGAAATTACTTTGGGAAAGTGTGAAAAAATTTGTGCACATTGGTAATAGAAAGGGAGGCTGGTCTCAACAGAAAATAAATGGCATTTTACCCATTTCTAATAATTCTTATAAGATTGGAGTCCTCCTTCAACTGATCATGTTGGTGGTGATGATGATGATGATGATGATGATGATAATGATGAAATTTATGTAGAATTAGGATTAAAATAAATACCAGATAAAATTATTTTACATTTTGATATGGTACCATAATTGCATGTAATATTTTACATGCATCTTTGGAATTTTCTTTGGAAGTGTCTTGTATAAAACATACTGGATTTCATCAGTAAAAGTTAGGCACTTTGGCTCTTTAAAAAAGTGCTGTTAAAAGGATAAAAAGACAAAGCTCAAACTGAGAAAATATTTGCAAGTCACATATCTACCAAAGGACTAGAATCTAGCATATAGAAAGAACTCTTACAATTCAACAGTTAGAAAAGAAACAACAGAATTTTTGAAAGACTTTATAAACAGGAACTTTAGCTTAGAATTACAAATGACTAAGACATTTTCAGTCATTAGGGTAATGGAAATTAAATGTATAATGAGGTATCATGGCATACCTATTAGAATATCTAAAATTGAAACATCTGATCATATAAAATGTTGGTGAGGGTTTTGAGCAACTGGAACTCTCATACACTGCTTCTGGGAATGAAAATAGGAAAACCACTTTGAAAACAATTTGGCAATTTCTTAAAATGCTACTCAAACACCCATTATTTCATCCAGTCATTCCTTTGCCAAAAGATGTGAAAGCAAATTTTCATGGAAATTTGCACATGAATTTTCATAGTCATTTTATGTACAATAACCAAAAACTGGAAACTTGTCATAAGAGTAAATTGATAAATTGTGGTATGTTCATATATTGGAAGACTAGTTAGCCATAAAAATGAATTAACTACTGATACATGCAACAGTATGAATGCATTTCAAAATAATTATTCTGAATAAAAAATGCTATATAAATAAAAATACATCCCACATGATTATATAAAATTCTAGAAAATCCAAATTAATATCTGGTGACAGAAAGCAGATCATAGGGTTGCCAGAAGGTAGAAAAGAGCTGATAAATATAGGAAGAGATTACCAAAGTTCTTAGGGAAATTTTTGTTTATGTGTTTATGTTTTTACTATCATGATTGTGTTCATAGTTTCATAGGCTTACATATGTGTCAAAACTTACCAAATTATAGATTTAAATATATGCTATTTATTGTATGCCAAATATACAATAAAGCTGTTAATTTTTTAATAAAATGAGAGGAAAAAATCAATGAGCATGATTGATCCTAATTCTAAACTTATTGACTTCAAAATCCATTCAGTGGTGTTACAGTACAAACAGTATTTAACCAATAGTAAGTTTGATTCTTTGTGGTCTATAGAGCTACAGGCCAACCTTTTCTTTCTACTGTATCAGTTGAAACTGTGGTTAACGTAACAGTTTTTGACAGGTCCAATAAGGAAAGGGTCATTTTTTTTCAGTGAGAATTCGAATTTATAATGCATTTTCTATGACTGTCATTATATTGGAAGAATTATTAAAATCTCTAAACTAGTTGTAATTAGTGATAATCAATAAAAAAGAAAAAAGAAAAAAATAAACAGTAAAATTAGTTTACTCTAAAAATAGGTTTCATAGTAAAATATGAAACTCTTGTTTATTTATTTCCATTATGCACAAAAGATTTCTAGCAGATAAATTCACAGGAGAAATGAAAATATAATACTAAGAGCATTTAGATATGGATAAAAATGATAGTTATTTTCAAAATGAATCTTGCTGAGGTAGATGCCTATCATTATGTTAAAATGTAATAGGGTACATACCCATTAACCCAGAAAACCAACAACTAAAAACATAGAATTATTTTTCTACTCATAATATTTTGTACTTTGGGTTAATTTTACTTTAGAGGTTTACTTCTATAATCACACTCCAAGCTGTGTCCAAGAGTCATTAACAATTCCGTTTTATTAGCTTCACCTAATACTACAACTATAATTATTTGTTGGTCAACTTGGATCAGTGGCATACTTTAAGTAATGTTTGAGTACTTGTATATTCTGAAGGGAGTCAAAATTATACATCTAGGAAGAGCTTTACAGTTATAATTCTGATGTCAAATCATGCTATTTTATTCTAGTTCTTTGAACACTGTTAATTCATGTATGATATATTTGACAAATGTCAATTAACAAGAATGTTCAATTAACCAAAAGACCCAATTTTCCGATTATTTTTGGATAAATGGGTGCTTACTAAAATTCCTACAATAATTGCCATAAATGTAACTTTTATTATTTATATAGCCATGCCTAATGAAAATTAAAGATCTCTGACCTGGAATTCTCTCTATGTTTTGATGAATAAGGCAATTTCACCTGATATGTGTGTCTTGAAAAGTAAATTACAGAGTTCTAGCAAACAAAGGATTTACAATATAGAGTTTTATGATATATTTTATTCATTAATTAGTAATGCTTTATGATATAAAATATATTAAGCTTGGTACTCGCATATTGTACAGATTATTAAGCTATTGTTTCTCAGGAGGGTGAAATTGCCCTTCATTTGCATACAAGACCATAGTTTGGCCTCGTGCTTCTTTCCTCATTCCCAGAACCAGCTTAATTATGCCAGTGTTACAGGGCCAATTTGCAAAGCCCCCTCCTCGGTATTCTGAATGCCAACCCTATAGTCTCTTCCAGGGTCTGATAATGCAGCCTATTTCCTTTGTTCTTACAGTCCTCCCAGCGGCTGTTTGCTCTAATTATTATCTCTGTGATAATCTAGTTCGTAACTTTTTGTGCTTTAGGCTTTCCAATGCTTATGTAAGTAATTTCCCCTGTAAATTTCTCTCTGTTGAAATGCTTTACATGGTTTTCCTGGAACTAGAGACACTGTAGAACTAGAGGTATTATGTAGTTGGATATACTTCTGTATGATTAAAGAAATCGTCTTTAAAAATCAATTTGTTTTAGGGGCACCTGGGTGGCTCAGTTGTTTAAGCATCTGAACTTGGCTCAGGTAATGATATTGTGGTTCTTGAGTTTGAGCCCAGCATCTGGCTCTGTGCTGACAGAATCTTGCTTGGAATTCTCTCTCACTCTCTCTGTCTCTCCCATTCCTTCATTTTTGACTTATCAGCTAAATTTGCCATATTTGATAATTCCTTTCTCTTCTCCTGGTTACCCTTTTTTTCAATCGGCTTCCAAGACAGCACATAGGTAGCTTTACTCTGACTGCCTCTTCCTGTTTTCTTTTTTCTGGTCTCTCCTTATCTAACCTAACTTCTAGGATTTTTTCTCTCTCTCTTTTTTTTTTTAAATCTACTTTAAAAAATATATACTTACCCCTTTGGAAAACTCCTGTAGTCTCAAATAAATTATACACTAATCATTTGTGTTGTCAATGTTCTTGTGTAGTGACCTTCCTGGACTAATTTTCTAAAAAGTACCTTTGTACACTGACCTTTGTATGGTCATTCAAATCACTGCTCATACTTGCATATGTGAACCAAAAATCTTTCATGCCTTTAATGTGGAACTGTACGTGTTGCTTCCTTCCTGCCATTGTCTAGCAGTTTAAGACTTTGTCTCAGCTTTTAGTTCTTGCAGTGATCTGCTCATCAGCCAGAATCAGAACTCCCAGGCCTCCTCAGCTCTTTCCTGGACAAGCTCACAGACCTACACACGCATGTGGCCGCCTCATGTCCCAAGAATGTTGGAGCTTTTGAAATTCCCTTAGGGACCCCTGATTCATCATTATGGATTTTTGCCCATCTCTTTTTTTACAACTAGTTTTACTCAGGTAGATGTGATTTGAACAATTTCTACTCATTGTTTTTGACAAAATCCCCCGGTTAAAGCTTTTCCAACTGCAGGAGATCTAAGGCAGGTCAAATAATGACAAGTCTTGCAAATGGGATGTTTCCATGGAGCCGACAGATTATTGACAGTCACTAATAATGGGGTTCTTATGGGGCGCCTGGGTGGCTTGGTCGGTTAAGCGTCCGACTTTGGCTCAGGTCATGATCTCACGGTCCGTGAGTTCGAGCCCCGCGTCGGGCTCTGTGCTGACAGCTCAGAGCCTGGAGCCTGTTTCAGATTCTGTGTCTCCCTCTCTCTCTGCCTGTCCCCTGTTCATGCTCTGTCTCTCTCTGTCTCAAAAATAAATAAACGTTAAAAAAAAAATAAAAAATAAATAATGGGGCTCTTTGGAGACGTTTTGAGTCCATTCTGCCCATTTCATTGACTGCTCCACTGTTTTTTTTCAGAGTTATTGTGACTGCAGCATAGCTGGGTTTTATTGGAACAACATAGAACAACATAGAACAGAGAAAATGGGTTTGGTAATAGGGCAAATTAATTTGCCACAAAGTTCACTGTTCTTACACAGATTCAGCCATCTAAAAAAAATGCTCATTAGATGGTTGCAAATCTTTGTTAATTTCCAGAGGTCTGAAAAGCAATACTTTTGACCTTTTTTGGTGTAAAACAATAGAAATTTATTATCTCACTGTTCTGAAGCCTTGAATTGCAGAATCAAAGTGTCAGCAGAACCATGCTCTCTCTGGTGACTATAAGGAAGAATTCTTCTATGCCTCTTCATAGTTGCCTCTGATAGTTGCTGGAAATTCTTAGAGTTCCTTGGCTTGTAGCTGTGTCCCTTCAATAAGTGACCACATTGTCACATAGCCTTCTTCCATGTCTCCCATATGTGTCTTCAAATCTCTCTCTCCTTAAAAGAAAACTAGGTATATTGGCACAGGGCATTAGGGTTAGGTTAACCCTAATCCAATATGATCTCATCTTAATCTTCAAAGACCCTATTTCCAAATAATGTCACATTCACTGTTACTGGGGGTTAGGACTTCAACCTAATTTTGGAGGAGACTCGATTAAATCTACTATTGGTTTGCCGGCTCTGCAATTGTGACAGCTTTTTTTTCCCTCCTAAGCACAGTTTTAGCTCTGTCTTACAGGTTTTGATATGTTGTATTTCCATAAATCATTGAGGCCAAAGTACTATCTGATTTCAATTGTGGTTTTTTCTTTAGCTCATTGGTTTCTTAGTATGTATGAAGTTGTAAAACCTTTGCAATTTTCTAGTTACCTTTCCACGATTGACTTTCTGCCTCATTTCTCTGTGATTACAGATCAGACTTTGTATTATTTCATCATTTGAAATTGGTTGAGACTTGCTTTATGGTCCAGCATATGGTCAGTTTGCTAAAGGTTGTGTGCGCACTTAGAAATAGTATGAGTTCTGCAGTTATTGGATACATGGTCTACGTATGTGTTCATTAGGTCAATCTTGTTACCTCTGTAGTTTATGTCTTCTCCTATCTCTGCTGATTTTTGTATCCACTTGTCCTCTCAGTTAATATAAGAGGTGTCTTAAAATCCTCAGCTACTTTTATGAAATTGTCCTTTTTAGTTCTTTCAGTTTTTGTTATATTCAGGGCTATGTCATTAGAGCACAGGAACAGTTCTGTTACTTGTATGGAGGACTGGGTTTTCAGAAGTCCTTTTTCCAACCATTCTAAAAGTCCTGCCTCCTAGACCTCATTTCTATTTCTTAAAATAATGACATGGTGGAAGTCTCAGGATACCAAGGGACTTAAGATGCCAAAAATGTATGCTGCCCCTTCTTTCCTTATTTTCTTCAGTACTAAGCACTCTACAGACATTTTCCACACTGCTTTATGAGCTCCTGTAGAAGTGGTTCTATTCAATGACTTCAAGTTGATGTGGCTCACTTGGTGGTGGGGATTGGACATTGAAGAGTTTCTTTTAGTTTATTTAAAGCTGAATGGTGATGATTGGATACCTGCTTCACTAGAGGAAATTTCATTTCTTATATGTTTCTTTGGAAGAAACTGTGGGCTCTTGATTATATCTGGTTGCATTTCTCTTACATTTATTGAAACTTCAAATACAAGTTTCTCAGGTCCTTTTTACAGTAACATAAAAATTCAGTCAAACAGGGGCATCTGGCTGGATACGTCAGTTGAGAGTCTGACTTTGGCTCAGGTCAAGATCTCAGGGTTCATGAGTTCAAGCCCTGCATCCAGGCTCACTACTCTCGGCGGCTTCAGATCATCTATCCCCCTCTCTCTGCCCCTCCCCTGCTTGTGCTGTCTCAAACATAAATAAACAACAACAACAAAAGAAAATCAGCCAAAGAAATGTGTAAACATATAGAGCTAGTTAATAATAAAATAGGATTACATTTAGATCTTGATTTTGTTGTTTTTTTTTAATTTTTTTTTAACGTTTATTTATTTTTTGAGACAGAGAGAGACAGAGCATGAATGGAGGAGGGTCAGAGAGAGAAGGAGACACAGAACCTGAAACAGGCTCCAGGCTCTGAGCTGTCAGCACAGAGCCCGACGCGGGGCTCAAACTCACGGACCGCGAGATCATGACCTGAGCCGAAGTCGGCCGCTTAACCGACTGAGCCACCCAGGCGCCCCTTGATTTTGTATCTAGACTCATTTCTAAAAAGGCTACCAAGGTATTGGTATGATTTTCTGGAACCAATACACATTAACCACAATTAGCTAATTCCAACCGTTTTTAATGAAAAGTCAGCAGTATTTCCAATGCAGTATTTTTGAGTGTAAAGGTACGTTTTAGTCTAAGGTAGGGATTATTCTAACGGTCTCTCATTAGTCTAATAAAATGAAAATTCCCATAGAAATCTAAAGTGGAACCAGGCATACATTCAACGATAGATAAACAAAGATTCAGGCAACTATCACTTTGTTTGAATCCGGTTAATGCTAAGGTAATATCTCTCAAGATTCATCCCATTTTTATCACAAGTTAAGAAATTGGGGCTTTAGGACTAAAAACACAGTTGACAATGCAATATATTCATTCCCCTGGGAACAGCTTCTTGTCATGTCTTCCTAAGACCACTAAGAGTTCCTCCACTCACCATGAGCTGACAAGACCAAGTTTTCATAATCTGTCACCTGGATCATTGTAATATTCTACTTATGGTCATCCTGCTTCCTGCTGCATCCAGGACATCAAACTATTAGATGGATGAATACGAATGACTGGAGCATTTTTATGAATAAATTTACCAAAAGTTCCCTTACCATTCCCAAGAGTTTATGATTATATAATAGATATAATTCTTTTGTATGCTGAGCTAAAACTACGTTGCCAACTGTAGGGTCATTTTTCCGTAAATCACCTTTTAAAAAAATGTACATAAATGACATGTTCTTTCTTTTATTAAAGTACCCCTTATGGCTTCTCATAATATTCATATTATAAGCCAAACTGCTTCCCATGATTTATGAAACCCTTCATTATCCAACCTCAAACCCCATATCCTGTGAGTTTCTACCTCATTTACTCTGCCATGTGAACCAAGTTGGCCTTTTTGTGGTTCATGAGCATACCAAGCCGAACCAATATGTGCTCTTGCCATTACTGCTTCCTTTGATGGACCATTCATCTCCAATCACTTTGGCTTATCGCTTCATCTCATTTAGGTCCCTGCTTCAATGTCACTTTTTCTAGAGGGATTTCCCAGCCACCCTATCTAACATAGCAGGTAGTGATGTTTGTAAGAAGAAAATGAATAAAGCTGGGTGCTGAGATAAAGATTGACCCAGTTTGTGAGAAAGATACTGCTTGGTTAGGAAGTAAGGTGATATTTAAGCTGAGAAGTGAATAACAAGGAGAAGTCAGCTTTATGATGACAATTTATAGATACTGTTCAAGGAAAGAATAGACTGCAAAATAGGTTAGTGCCTTCATCTTTGAAATCAGTGAGCTTTTCTCATGATGCTAATTCTATCTAAAATGTTCCTTTTTTAGGTTTGTCCCTGTCTTACTCATCTTTCAAGATCCAACTTATATGTCATCTGTTATTTGAAGCCTTCCATACCCCCTTTTATGTAATGTTTGTTCTTTCTTCTGATCCCTGTGCCTCCATATTCTACATTTTGTTGTCTGCACAGGGTTTAAATGGGGTATATACCTGATGAAATTATGTGAAAAATAACCTAGGTATCATGTTTATTGATCAAAGGTGGATTTATTTTTATGTTCAGTATGAAACAATGATGTTTCTTGCACTAAAAAGTATGCAGCATCTTCACATATATTTCAAAATAAGTCTTTATGTTAAGGAAGCTTCCACAGTATTCTGATTTATTCCAAGACAAAAACATTCATGCTTGTGTGTCTATAAAAAGGTTCCATAAAGTCTGAAAAAAAAGACCATTATCCATAAATCATCAAAATCACAGTATGAATTGTCAAAAACAAAGTTATCTATATATCCAGATTCTATGAGCACCTTATACATAATTTTCTTTAAAAAAAAAGTGTGTGTGTGCATGTGTGTGTGTGTGTGTGTGTGTGTGTGTGTAGGCATACTCTCCTGCCTTGCTGGTTCTCTAAATTTAGTCTGACTGTTGGGTTGTCTAGCATGGCAGATGTTGATAGATATATAAAGAAAACAAAGACTCAGGGCAAAGCAATCAGAAGAAAATTATCATAGGATAATAACTAAAACAGTCAAAAAGTATTTTTAGCGTTTGATGATAGCAACCTTCTTAGGGAAGAATGATTAAGATTGAAATTTTAGCGTTTCTGATACACGCAAAGACTAAAGTTTTTATAGAAAATAGAAGCGACATGAGAAGACGTAGTCAATTTCAGTATATATGTTGTGAATGAAGAACAGCATAAAAATTAAATTTATGCAGCATTTGGAATGTGGGATGATAGAAAAATTCAGAGCAGACCAGTATAGACATTTCCCATTCGAATGCTGATTTCAGTGTCTTATCAGTTTCTTAAAGAGGAAGAAAATTCGTGCATGTACCATTTTAATATCTTTATATATGTTCATTCTTAAATTTACATATCTTAGTATGTAGAGTCTTATCTAGTGTTTAGTTTCAATTATTTATTCATTTATTTATTAACTATTTATTTATTTACTTATGTATTAATTTACGAGCTGTGTAGTGGAGAGAAAGAGGATTCTTACTCTTGATATAAACCATTCTTTTTAGAATCCACAAACTTTCTAATGATTCTAACTCTAGATCAGGACTTATATAGAAATATTGCTTACTTACATGGGTTTTTATGGAAAGAGTTTAAGATATTTTCCTGCTCTCTTAATTTGGAATGCTTAGATTCTAATTCACTTTCCAACTATGTGACACTATATATATAATGTAATTTCCCTAATTTTCACTTTATATATCAGTTTATATTTTTAATCTAAGGAATATATGTATATATCCAGATTCTATGAGCACCTGTGTATATATATATATATATATATATATATATACATGAGCACATATATATATATATATATATACATGAATGTGCTAACTAAAATATTAAATCCAAGTTCCTGAAAGAAAATTTTCTGAGTTTTATGTTTATATGTTCAGCAGTTCACACAATGTCTTACATTCAAGTGCATGCTCAGTTGGACAAAATTGAACAAAGCTACATTTCTATTGGTTATTAAACAATTATGTATCTAAATATGTGTTTTTTTCTCAGAGAGCCAAATTTTGCTTTCTGAAAAATACTCTTTCACATATGTGTTCAGATTTTTATTTGCTTTCAATCTAAATTCAATCAATCCTTACAAACTTACAAATGCCATGAGGAATAGTTTTGTATTAAGCAGATGCTTTTTAATTTTTCATGTAAAGAAGAATCTTCTTCCATAATTTGAATGGCACACAATTCTTTTTCATGTTTATGTGGAGAATATAAAGGAAAAACCTTGTGCTAATAGTTTGTGATCGGTAGATTTGTAGAGATTGTGTTTCAGTATTTGTAAAGGCTTATAATTACTTTAAATATATTTCCGACCTTCCTATGCTTTTAAAATATTGCTATTAAAAATTAAAACTAAACATTTATACACTTAGTTTTGAAATGCAAGTAAAATGTATTTGTAAACAAAATTCAGGTTATTTAAATGTATCAATAAATATTCTAGTTGAAACCCTATGTTATGTGTTAAGTGTGAACAACCACTCTCAACCTGAGACATTGGTTGTTGGTGTAACCATTATATAATTATTTAATTAATTATTTATTCACACATGTACACATGTGCACACATACAAATCTTTCATATCTTTTGTCTTTTTGTGCTATATTTTAGAAAGTTCATTCAGAAATATGTTTCAAGTCGTTAATTTTCTCTTTGGTCAAGAGTATTAAGCTATTGGTATTTTTATTCGTTCTAAGATTTTCAACAATTTTATTTTTCATTTCTAGGTCTGTTTTTATTATACAATTTCAGTTTCTTTTTGTCATCTGTATTAATTATTTATTTATTTACTTTTTAAAAACTTTTTTTTGTTGTTTATTTTTGAGGGAGAGACAGAGTGTGAGTGGGGGAGCAGCAGAGAGAGAGGGAGACACAGAATCTGAAACAGGCTCCAGGCTCTGAGCTGTCAGCACAAAGCCCAATGCGGGCCTCGAACTCACGAACTGTGAGATCATGACCTAAGCCGAAGTCAGATGCTTACTGACTGAGCCACCCAGGCACCCCATCTTTATTAATTTTTTAATTAATTTTATTTTACAGAGAAAAAAGAGAGTATGAATAGAGGAGAGGGCAAGAGAGAGAGAGAATCTTAATTGCAGACTCCATGCTCAGACCGGAGCCTGATTCAGGGATAGATCCCATGACCCTGGCTGGGATCATGACTTGAGTCCAAATCAAAAGTTGGTTGAGCATCTGACTGAGTCACCTACATGCCTCTCTTCCTTATCATTAGTACCCTATTTATACTTCCACACTTTTTTTTTTCTTTAAGCATAATTAGTTGAGCTTTTAAGATATTTTTTCTATAAATTTTACTCTCTGAAATATTCTCTTTAGATAGTTGTCACTGCTTATTATCTCTGCTGGTTTAAATTCATATGTCTTATGTCTTTTTTATATGCTTTGTGTTTTATGGCTTCTGATTGTGTACTGATCATATTCCGTGGTGCATTTCCTGAGGGGATTTTTTTTTTAAAGCTGGGGCTAAATTTGTTTCTGTTGGATAATTCATTTGTTACTGCTGAGTGATTAATGATACTACCGATATGGGATCCCTGTAACATAGTTTACCACTTGAAGTATTTCAACTGCCTGTTGTGAATTCAAAAATTCAACCCATGTCAA